>NC_142806.1:55226145-55450845 GCF_049724085.1 Artemia sp. Qi Xiang Cuo | reverse complement strand
AGAACAGATTCAGAACAGATTCAAGAACACACTCAAAGAAATAAAGAGTACATAATACGTATATATAGAGGGGATCACTGCCCCAGAATCGCGTAACCGACATATATAATTTTGCTTTAGATCCTGGGTCGCCTTGTTTTATTGTGATGAAAGTCGAGCACCGTGACTTTTACAACAAGACAATAAAAATGTTTCATGAAATATGAAATAGGAATAATAAATAAATATGTTCGGGAATGAAGCTCCCAATAGATTGTTGTGAAGTACAGCTCTAATAGAGATGGACTTTTTTAATTGAAAACACATTTTTTTCTAACTTAAGGTCAAATCAATATAATTGTGACTACTGATTTGGGGCCCCTCCTAAAATCAGGGGGGCTATAGCCCCAACCAGTTTGTCCCAACTGAGTGGCATCCCAGTCTAATCATAGTCCAGCAAATCAATTATTTTTTTTTATAAAATGCTGACTTTTTCTCTGAAGATGTCCCTTTCACTTTGTTGCGTGGATTATTGGTTCGAAAGTTCATTTTGAATTTCTGTCGTGAAATGCAAGAGTTGGAATATTTCAGTAGTGTTTTGTTGTGCTTTACCTTGTCACAGTTACATTCTGTTGATTTTCATAGTTCATTCTGAATTTCTTTCATTGAAATGTAAGAGTTGGAATATTTTCAGTAGTGTTTTGTTGTGCTTTACCTTGTCAGAGTTACATTCTCTTAATTTTTCAAAGTTCATTTTGAATTTCTTTTGTGAAATGTAAGAATCGGTAGATTTCAGTAGTTTCTTGTCCTGGTTTACATTGTCACAGCTACATTTTCATGATTTTTCAAAGTTCATTTTGAATTTCTGTCGTGAAATGCAAGAGTTGGAATATTTCAGTAGTGACTTGTTGTGCTTTACCTTGTCACAGTTACATTCTCTTGATTTTTCGAAGTTCATTTTGAATTTCTGTTGTGAAATGCAAGAGTTGGAATATTTCAGTAGTGTATTGTTTTGGTTTACCTTGTCACAGTTACATTCTGTTGATTTTCATATTTCATTTTGAATTTCTTTCATTGAAATGCTGGATTTGGAATGTTTCAGTAGTGGTTGGTTGTGCTTTACCTTGTCACAGTTACATTCTGTTGATTTTCATAGTTCATTTTGAATTTCTTTCGTTGAAATGCAAGAGTTGGAATATTTCAGTAGTGTTTTGTTGTGCTTTACCTTGTCACAGTTACATTCTCTTGATTTTTCAAAATTCATTTTGAATTTCTTTCGTGAAATGCAAGAGTTAGAATATTTCAGTAGTGTTTTGTTATGGTTTACCTTGTCACAGCTACATTCTCATGATTTTTCTAAGTTCATTTTGAATTTCTTTCGTGAAATGCAAGAGTTGGAATATTTCAGTAGGGACTTGTTGTTCTTTACCTTGTCACAGTTACATTCTGTTGATTTTTCGAAGTTCATTTTGAATTTCTGTCGTGAATTGCAAGAGTTGGAATATTTCAGTAGTGTTTTGTTGTGCTTTACCTTGTCACAGCTACATTCTGTTGATTTTCATAGTTCATTTTGAATTTCTTTCATTGAAATGCAAGAGTTGGAATATTTCAGTAGTGTTTTGTTGTGCTTTACCTTGTCACAGTTACATTCTGTTGATTTTCATAGTTCATTTTGAATTTCTTTCATTGAAATGCAAGAGTTGGAATATTTCAGTAGTGTTTTGTTGTGCTTTACCTTGTCTTATTTTCTCGAGTAAGCTAGCACATCAAGCTTTTACAATGTTGATTTAAATCTCGCGGACCTACGAAAAAGAATCTCCGTTAATCTATTATCAGACACACATTTCTAATAGAATCAGAGCCACTATTAGTTTTTTGACCCTTATCTCTAGTTTCTTGTAAGAAATCAGTGAAGTCAGTGAAGCTTTATTTCATTTTTAAGGTTAATTTAGCCGAGGTTATGGGCGCGCACGTAACCTTGTCTAAAATGACCATAAAAAATTAAATGAAACCAAGTTGATTGTGCATACTTCATTCAACATATGCGACAATTGATGCAGAAAAAGTATAGAGTTTGTTTACTTACTTAATTACATTTTTTTCCAAAATTTATTAAATTAAATTTCTGTATTGAGCATCCAAATGGGGAATTCAAGAGAGAGTTTGTTACTTACCTGCGATTTTTTCATAATTTCTTGAATAAAGTATCTGTATTGTGTATCCAAGGGGTGACTTCAAGAAAGAGTGTGTTACTTACTTACAAATATTTTCATATTTTCTTGAATGAAATGTCTTCTTTTTGTATTCAAGAGGTGAATTCAAAAAAGAGTTTGTTACTTACTTACTTACCTACTTACAATTTTTTCATAATGAAATAATGACATATCCAACAACGGATGTTGATAAAGAATTTATTCATTTTGATATCTAGATTTTGTCAAATTTCCCTCATGTGTCCGACAATAGATGTATGCAAATTCCTTTTCTCAAATCTCCGATGTTTTAATATACATTCTAAACTGTTGATATGATTGCTTGCTATAACAGCTACTAAAGCATAAATCTGGAAAAAGTAATATATTTTTAATGAGTTAATGCAAGGTCGATTATTAAATCAAAATTAAATTATGGCATATTGTCAAAAACGCGTCCATTCTGAAACCCGATAAAATAAAAGCTTGATGAAGTGGACTAGTTTTTACCAGTTTTACTGCATTTATCACGATCAGGTATGACCTTAGGTATCCAGTGCGCGAAGAACCTGATCTCGTCTTCAGGACGATGATAAACCCCTTCAAATTTAGGACACTTAAATTCTTTTAGATTGAAAAGTGGAATCCTAGGGTCACACTTTTGAATTAAAACTTTATCTGTAGGTACATTACCCTTTACATAGAGTGCTTCAACCCCGAAAAAGCTGCAAATTTCACTGACTTCCTCCTGGACATTTCTCAGTTCCTGACCACTATTATTAAGTGGTATAATCACTCTATCGTAGAATCCCAGTCTGTTTATACGATGTAATGTAGTACTCCACAAGCTTTTATCATACTCATACATGTTGTAGTTCACTATCCAATGATAACAGTCAATTTCTTCAAGTTCCATTGACAATAATAAAAATGCACATTCAAATATAACACCACAAGATGATTTTTTCAAACCGATAAATGCTGTCTGATAGAGTCCTATCATCTCGGAATGTATTAGTATACTTTTTAAGAAGAGAAAAGCATAATCAAACTTTCATATCTTTGCTCAAGGTCGAATGGAGTTATGGCTAAGGGGGATGACTCCTAAAAGCATCTGAATTCATTTTGGGGAGGAGTCACAAAACCCTTAGAATTCATTGCGGGGAGGAGTCATAGAACTCTCGGTATCTATTGCATGCAAATGAAGTCTGGAAATTACATTTTTTTTTATAATTTCTGTTTTGTTTATACAAGATGTGAATTCAAGAAATATGTTTTTTCATTTTAAGATACTTAAAAAAGAAAAATATAAAAAATAAATAAAGTTGAATAATTTCGAAGTTTAAAAAAAATAGTTTGTTTTATGAAAAAAAATTATTGAATTAGAACCATCAGTCCTCATCATTATGAGTATCAAAACTGGACTTAAGTTTCACATTTGAACTAGACAATTGTATTTTCCATAATTTTCTTACGAAAATAGAGTTTACGGTCAAAAAACCCTTATTAGCTCAGATTTTAAGGAAATAGTTTTATTTTATCCAAAAATAGACTTAAGTTTCACATTTTAACCAGAGGATTGTATTTTCCGTAATTTTCTTACAAAAAACTAGAGTTTGCGGTCAAAAACCCTTAATAGCTCAGATTTTACGGAAATAGTGTGTCTGACAGTAGATGTACGCAAAGTCATTTTCTTACATGCCTGAGGTTTTAATGGACATTGTAAACGCTTGATATGGTAGCTTGCACGAAAAAATAATGAACATATAACAATGTAATATTTTTAATGAAATAATGCTATGTAGAATATTAATACAAAAAATATATTATGATACATTATTAATATCAATGATTAACTTTGGACATTTTGAAATTAAGAGAATGTAACTGTGATAAGGTAAAGCAAAACAAAACACTACTGAAATATTCCAACTCAATTCAATGAAAGAAATTCAAAATGAACTATGAAAATCAATAGAATGTAACTGTGACAAGGCAAAGCACAACAAAACACTACTGAAATGTTCTAACTCTTGCATTTCACGACAGAAATTCAAAATGAACTTCGAAAAATCAACAGAATGTAACTGTGACAAGGTAAAGCACAACAAGTCACTACTTAAATATTCTAACTATTGCATTTCACGACAGAAACTCAAAATGTACTTTGAAAAATCATGAGAATATAGCTGTGACAAGGTAAACCACCACGACGAGTCACAACTGAAACATACCCGTTCGTGAATCATGCGAAAGAAATTCAAAAGTAACGTTGGAAAATTATGAGAATGTAAGTTTGATTAAGTAGAGCAAAAAAAAAAACTACCGACATATTCCTTCTCTTGAAATTAAATTAAACACATTAATAATGAGGTTTTAAAATCAACAGAATGCAACTGTGACAAGTTAAAGCACAACAAAACACTACTGAAATATTCCAAATCTTGGATTTCAATGAAAGAAATTCAAAATGAACTATGAAAATCAACAGAATGTAACTGTGACAAGGTAAAGCACAACAAAACACTACTGAAATATTTCAAGTCTTGTATTTCACGACAGAAATTCAAAATGAACTTCGAAAAATCAAGAGAATGTAACTGTGACAAGGTAAAGTACAACAAGTCACTACTGAAATATTCCAACTCGTGCATTTCACGACAGAAATTCAAAATGAGCTTTGAAAAATCATGAGAATGTAGCTGTGACAAGGTAAACCACGACAAGCCACTACTGAAATATTCCAATTCTTGCATTTCACGAAAGAAATTCAAAATGAACTTTGAAAAATTAAGAGATTGTAACTGTGACAAGGTAAAGCACAACAAAACACTACTGAAATATTCAAACTCTTGCCTTTCAATGTAAGAAATTCAAAATGAACTATGAAAATCAACAGAATGTAACTGTGACAAGGTAAAGCACAACGAAACATTACTGAAATATTCCAACTCTTGAATTTCAAGACAGAAATTCAAAATGAACTTCGAAAAATCCAGAGAATGTAACTGTGACAAGGTAAAGCACAACAAAACACTACTGAAATATTCCAACTCTTGCATTTCAATGAAAGAAATTCAAAATGAACTCTGAAAATCAACAGAATGTAACTGTGACAAGGTAAAGCACAACAAAACACTACTGAAATATTCCAACTCTTGCATTTCAATAAAAAAAATTCAAAATAAACTATGAAAATCAACAGAATGTAACTGTGACAAGGTAAAGCACAACAAACAACGACTGAAATATTCCAACTCTTGCATTTCACGACAGAAATTCAAAATGAACTTCGAAAAATCAAGAGAATGTAACAGTGACAAGGTAAAGCACAACAAGTCACTACTGAAATATGCCAACTCTTGCATTTTGCGACAGAAATGCAAAATTAACTTTTTAAAATCTTGAGAATTTAACCTTGACAAGGTAAACCACGACAAGACACTACTGAAATACTCCAATTCTTGCATTTGACGAAAGAAATTCAAAATGAACTATTAAGATCAACAGAATGTAACTGTGACAAGGTAATGCACAACAAAACACTACTGAAATATTCCAACTCTTGCATTTCACGACAGAAATTCAAAATGAACTTAGAAAAATCAAGAGAATGCAACTGTGACAAGGTAAAGCACAACAAGTCACTACTGAAATATTCCAACTCTTGCATTTCAAGACAGAAATTCAAAATGAACTTTGAAAAATCATGAGAATGTAGCTGTGACAAGGTAAACCACGACAAGACACTACTGAATGTAAGAGAATGTAACTGTGACAAGGTAAAGCACAACAAAACACTACTGAAATAATCCAACTCTTGAATTTCAATGAAAGAAATTCAAAATGATCTATGAAAATCAAGAGAATGTAACTGTGACAAGGTAAAGCACAACAAAACACTACTGAAATATTCCAACTCTTGTATTTCACGACAGAAATTCAAAATGAACTTCTAAAAATCAAGAGAATGTAACTGTGACAAGGTAAAGCACAACAAAACACTACTAAAATATTTCAACTCTTGCATTTCAATGAAAGAAATTCAAAATGAACTATGAAAATCAACAGAATGTAACTGTGACAAGGTAAAGCACAACTAAACACTACTGAAATATTCCAACTCTTGTATTTCAATGAAAGAAATTCAAAATGAACTATGAAAATCGACAGAATGTAACTGTGACAAGGTAAAGCACAACAAAACACTACTGAAATATTCCAACTCTTGCATTTCACGACAGAAATTCAAAATGGACTTCGAAAAATCAAGAGAATGTAACTGTGACAAGGTAAATGCACAACAAGTCGCTACTGAAATATTCCAACTCTTGCATTTCACGACAGAAATTCAAAATGAACTTCGAAAAATCATGAGAATGTAGCTGTGACAAGGTAAACCACGACAAGACACTACTGAAATATTCCAACTCTTGCATTTCAACGAAAGAAATTCAAAATGAACTTTGAAAAATCAAGAGAATGTAACTGTGACAAGGTAAAGCACAACAAAACACTACTGAAATATTCCAACTCTTGCATTTCAGTTAAAGAAATCCAAAATGAACTATGAAAATAAACAGAATGTAACTTTGACAAGGTAAATCACAACAAAACACTTCTGAAATATTCCAACTCTTGTATTTGAATGAAAGAAATTCAAAATGAACTATGAAAATCAACAGAATGTAACTGTGACAAGGTAAAGCACAACAAAACACTACTGAAATATTCCAACTCTTGCATTTCACGACAGAAATTCAAAATGAACTTCGAAAAATCAAGAGAATGTAACTGTGACAAGGTAAAGCCCAACAAGTCGCTACTGAAATGTTCCAACTCTTACATTTCACGACAAAAATTCAAGATTAACTTTGAAAAATCATGAGAATGTAGCTGTGACAAGGTAAACCACGACGAGACACTATTGAAATATTCCAATTCTTGCATTTCACGAAAGAAATTCAAAATGAACTTTGAATAATTAAGAAAATGGAAATGTGACAAGGTAAAGCACAACAAAACAGTACTGAAATATTCCAACTCTTGCATTTCAATGAAAGAAATTCAAAATGAACTATGAAATTGAACAGAATGTAACTGTGACAAGGTAAAGCACAACAAAACACTACTGAAATATTCCAGCTCTTGCATTTCACGACAGAAATTCAAAATGAACTTCGAAAAATCAAGAGAATGTAACTGTGGCAAGGTAAAACACAGCAAGTTACTACTGAAATATTCCAACTCTGGCATTTCAACGAAAGAAATTAAAAATGAACTTTGAAAAATAATGAGAATGTAGCTGTGACAAGGTAAACCACGACAAGACACTACTGAAATATTGCAATTCTTGCATTTCGCGAAAGAAATTCAAAATGAACTTTGAAAAATTAATAGAATGTAACTGTGACAAGGTAAAGCACAACAAAACACTAATGAAATATTCCAACTCTTGCATTTCAATGAAAGAAATTCAATATGAACTATGAAAATCACTAGAATGTAACTGTGACAAGGTAAAGCACAACAAAACACTACTGAAATATTCCAACTCTTGCCTTTCGCGACAGAAATTCAATAAGAACATCGAAAAATCATCAGAATGTAACTGTGACAAGGTAAAGCACAATAAGTCACTACTGAAATATTCCAACTCTTGCATTTCACGACAGAAATTCAAAATGAACTTCGAAAAATTAAGATAATGTAACTGTGACAAGGTAAAGCACTACAAAACACTACTGAAATATTACAACTCTTGCATTTCAACGAAAGAAATTCAAAATGATCTATAAAAATTAAGGACATGCTGCTGTGATACGGTAATGTAAAAAAAAAAGGTAGCGAAATATTCCAACTCTTGAAGTTCGCAGACAAAAATCCAAAATGAACTTTTAAAAGACCTGATAAAGTACATGTGACAAAGTAAAGCCCAACGATCCACTACCGCAAAATTGACTCCCCTCCCCTGCCCTCAGAAATGGAGGAAGGAGGGGCCTCTGAGCCTTGCCCTTGAGGCAGAGCATGATTTATTGTCGATTCTGATTATTTTTTTTTTGCCCTCCAAAACTGATCCCCCTCCCCTGCCCTCAGAAGTGGAGGACGGAGGGGCCGCTGAGCCTTCCCCTCCAGGCAGAGCCCCATAATTTTAGATTCTGAGTATTTTTAATTTTCCCTCCATAATTGACCCCCTCCCTCCCCTGCCCTCAGAAATGGGGGAACGAAGGGCCTCTGAGCCTTCCCCTTGAGGCAGATCCCATTTATTTTCGATTCTGAGCATTTTTGATTTTCCCTCCAAAATCGACCCCCCTCCCCTGCCCTCAGAAATGGAGGAACGAAGGGCCTCTGAGCCTTCCCCTTGAGGGAGATCCCATTCATTTTCGATTCTGAGTATTTTTTGTTTTCCCTCCAAAATTGACCCCCCCCTCCCCTGCCCTCAGAAATGGGGGAACAAAGGGCCTCTGAGCCTTCCCTTGAGGCAGATTCCATTTATTTTCGATTCTGAGTATTTTTGGTTTTGCCTCCAAAATTGACCCCCCCTGCCCTCAGAAATGGAGGAACGAAGGGCCTCTGAGCCTTCCCCTTGAGGCAGATCCCATTTATTATCGATTCTGAGAATTTTTTATTTTCCCTCCAAAATTGACCCCTCCCCCGCCCCGGCCCGCAGAAATGGTGGACGGAAGGGCCTCTGACCCTTGCCCTCCAGGCAGATCCCAATTATTTTAGATTCTGGGTATTTTTAATTTTACCTCCAAAATTGACCCCCCTCCCCTGCCCTCAGAAATGGGGGAACGAAGGGAACGTTAAACAATTTTAAATTGACAACACTGTACAAACATCACATGTGTATTATAAAGTACAAAATCACCCCATCTCCCCGTAAAAACTTTTCAGCCATTTCTAATTAAAAAATTTTATTTCAAGTAAATCCCTAATAGGATCAAATTCGCGAATCTTAAGCTCCAATTCCCAAATCTCATTACCCCTTTTTAAATTTCAGTCAAACAATTCTGATTGTAGTGTCCAAGTTTTTAATAACAAAGCCTACACACATGTACACACTATGCTTTCAAAAAACCAGTCTGGTTGAAAAATGCATGAACATTTTATACGGGATTTCAAGGACGAATAAAAAAGGGATGTTGAGTTACATAATTTTGTGCATGCCCCCAAAACATGTTTGACTACTTTATATCATACCAGTTTTTTAAGAATGTACACGTGAACTCATGACGTACATTCATTGTGCACTTGACAACAAAAACAGAAAAAAACCTGTTTGATCACATTATAGTATTACGACCAAACTCTCAAAACATGCTTGACCACATTATACACTGTCAAATAACTAGTCTGGTAATCTGCCATGGAAAGGTGCCATGGAATGTGGAATTCCTATACACGTAAGCAAATAACATGGAGATTGCTATAGCTTTATGCAAATTCAATAGATACTTACTACTGTTGATACTGATTTGTGGTAGTTGTATTCTTGGTAGATTATTTGATTCTATTTTTGTTCATTTTGGTTTATTGGAGTTCTTTACTTTTTTTAAGAACTTATTTTGTTGAAAAAGTTTGTTTTAATTAATATCAAGGTTAGAGCAGACTAATCCAACGCCATTTAATTCTTCTTATCCTGGATAATAAACCAGGTGAGCAAGACCATAAGTCAAATATGAATTGGCGTCCTAGTATATTAAATGGGCAACATGCCGGCTTTACCATTTTATCGGGATATATTTTGAAATAGATATGATATTGTATCTATACAATTATATCGGTATTAAAGCTGTTCAAAGATTGTTGTTTTCAACAATCCTGCCTACTTTCCTCTTCTTTCCAACACAGTGCACTTCAATGAAAAGAAATTATTCTCTTGTTTTTATTTTTATTTATTTAATAACAATTATTGACAAAAAACTTAAAATAAACACAGCCCCTCCAAATGCCACAGTAAAAACTCTATATCAGAGAATTATAGAACCCATCTTGCTGAGCCAGGAAAATAACTCCTTCGTCTGGGAACCAGTTTTCTTTTTCTTTTTTTTTCTTTTTTTTACAGGAGTATTTGAAAAAAATAGCAGGTTTTCCCTTTTGGCGATGGCCAACGACCTTTTAAAGCCAACGATACGCGTTCTGGCCAAAAAAAGAATTAAAATTACCTTGGGTTTATCAATCTCCTTTTGCAGCTACTTAGGGTTTCCTTTAAGGCCACACCTTACATAGCCAATGATGCGCATTCTGACCACAAAAAAATCTAAATTTTCTCAGATTTTCCCATCAGTTTCTGCAGCTAATTTACGGGCCACACCATATGTAGCCAACGATGCGCATTCTGGTCACGAGACATCCAAATTATCAGTAGTGTAGCTATAACAGTTACAAGCGGGCCCATAGGCAAGCCATACAAGTGGGCCCACCATACAAGCGGGCCCATAGGGAATCCATACAAGCGGGCCCATAGGTAATCCATACAACCGGGCTATCATTCCAAGCGGTCATTACTGTGTCAATGAAAGAGAGCGGGCAGGTGGGACATTACTGTGTCAATGAAAGGTAGTGGGCAGGTGGGACATTACAGTATTAATCTAAGAGACAATACAGGTAATAAAAAAACCATATTACCTTTTATACATGCATCATAAAAAAATCACCACGCCTTAAGGCTATTAAATGATCTTTTGATGAGAAGAATTGGCGTCCTAACATATAGCTCTTAACGCTAAAGTTCGAATTCTGTAATATCATAAGAGGGTTCATTCGAAACTTAAAGCGAATTTTAAGTTAATGATGCTCCTTACTTTCAGTTGAAATAAAGAAAAAATTATTTCTTTTTTATTTAATTCATTTTAGAAGCAGCTATTAAATGATCTTTTGATGCGAAGAATTGTATAGGCTATGAACTCACTCGGACATAACCTTTTATACGCTCTTTACGCTATGGTGACTGCCCCCTCCTCGTCACCAAGCTCTTTACGCTAAAGTTTGAATTCTGTCCCAATTCTTTAAGAACAACTCCTGAAACACATGGGTCTTTTAAGATAATGATGCTCAAGTTAATGATGCTCCTTACTTTCAGTTGAAATAAAGAAAAAATTGTTTCTTTTTTATTTAATTCATTTTAGAAGCAGCTATTAAATGATCTTTTGATGCGAAGAATTGTGTAGGCTATGAGCTCACTCGGACACAACCTTTTATACGCTCTTTACGTTATGGGGACTGCCCCCTCCTCGACACCTAGCTCATTATGTTAAATTTTCAGTTCTGTCCCAATTCTTTAAGAACGAATCCTGAAACACATGGGTCTTTTAAGATAATTAATTTAAAAAAAACTTTCCGAAAAATAAGTTTTTCAAAGAAAAGTAGAGGCCATTTTAAACTTAAGCTTAGGAGATACAAATACCTGTTAAAATTCAAACTCAAAATGACCAAAAATTACTATTAAAGAATAAATGAAACCCAAAACGAACAGAAATTAAAAAAAAAACAATCATAGCAAAAAACATACAACAAGTAATAATATAAATGAATAAATAGATCTTAAAGCGAGTAGTCCTTGGATTGAATATGAAAATCAAGCTTAAAACGAAAAAAAATATTTTGCTATTAAAGTATAAATGAAACTTAAAACGAACAGAAATTAAATACACAATCAATGTGAACAAACATACAATATATATTAATATAAATGAATAAATAAATCTTAAAACGAGTGAAACTTAAATTTAATATACAAATCAAGTTTGAATCGAATAAAAATAACTACAAAGAAGAGTTTGGGTATCGTCCAACTGCAGAAGCCTAAAACCTACTGCGTCATTGGCGCTTTACTGAAAACAATTCTTTGAAATATTTTCACTTTTGTAACTTTAAGAAATCAAAAATTAAATAAGATTTTAGGGAATAAATATCAGCATATGTATATTAAATTGATAATGCACATTTTTTTCAGTAAACTCATTTGAATTTTTTCAGTAAAGTACAAATTATATTCTGGCTTTTAGAAAGCATAGGGGTTTTGAACCCTACTCACATTAATTTATGCTCGTTTTGAGTTTGACTCTAATATTTATTTTAATTTTTGTTCGTTTTGGGTTTCATTTATTTATTGATACTGATTTGGGGTAGTTGCATGTTTGGTAGATTATATGATAGTCCGGACGCCAAGTGTTGAAAATGTGAACCATACCACGACGGAATGGGGCTGCTACGAGAATTAGCCTACCCTCCCCCTTAAATTGACCATGCGGATTCAAAAATACCAATGGCACTTGCTTGCGAGTGGTGGAACACTCCGAAACTTGACATTTTATTATATTTTGGTGTTTCATGCAAGAAAATGCATGTTCCACAAAGTTTGAGGTGCAATTTTCCGCTCAAATAGAAATACCTAGAAGCCATAGAATGTTTTCATAACAAACTAACACGATTAGTTACAAAAAAAATGGTAGAGTTAAAAAAATGGCAAAACTATATGAGTCTTGAACAGTCTTGGAAAGTATAAACAAAATTAAATTGAATATTAGATATATAATGATATTAATTGTTGAAAGATCCATCAGTTCAAGATTTTTTTTTCTCTGTAATTTTATTTTCTTTTTCAATGCTGTAAGAACTGGAAAAAAATAAATTTGTAATATACGAGTAATTCGTTTTCAGTGAAGCACCAATGACGCAGAAGGCTTTAGGTTTTTACAGTTAAAGAAGGGGGCAGTATCCAAATTTTGCTTTTAGTTAAACTATATTTGTCTTGATCAATCTTGAAAAAAAACTAATATATTAAACTGAATATTTGATGCATAATGAATTAATTGGTAAAAGCTCAGCAGTTCAAAATTTTACTGTAATTTTAATATTTATTTTCAATATTAAGTACAAAAGAAAACATTTGTAATATATTTCGTTTTCAGTAAAGCACCAATGACGCAGTAGGTTTGTAGTTATTTTTATTCGATTCAACCTTGATTTGCATATTCAATTTAAGTTTCACTAGCTTTAAGATTTAATTATTCATTTACATTAATATATATATTTTATGTTTGTTCGCATTGATTGTTTATTTAATTTCTGTTCATTTTAAGTTTCGTTTATGCTTTAATAGCCAATTTTTTTTCGCTTTAAGCTTGATTTTCATATTGAATCTAAGCATTACTCACTTTAAGATCTATTTATTCATTTATATTATTACTTGTTGTATGTTTTTTGGTATCATAGTTTACTTAATTTCTGTTCGTTTTGGGTTTCATTTATTCTTTAATAGTAATTTCTGGTCGTTTTGAGTTTGAATTTTAACAGGTATTTGTATCTCCTGAGCTTAAGTTTAAAATGGCCTTTACTTTTCTTTGAAAAACTTATTTTTCGGAAAGTTTTTTTAATTAATTTTTGTTCGTTTTTAATCGCAAAAAGTTTCAAGCTTTTATTGCATGGGGGGGGGGTGCTTCCGGTCCGTTTATTATTGACTTTAAAAAAACGGATCTAGAGTCTTCAATTTAAATCGAATGATGCTTTTTTCAAAGTCTACACGATGACGTCTTTGATAAAAACCTTATATATGAACAATAGACAGCTTGCATAACTTGTGGACAGCGATTGACAACAATGAATGGATTGAAAAAATAGCTCCAATAAGGGGGTTTAGACCATTTCACTTGCTGACACAAAGGGATCACGATTGTTTGGAATTGACCTTAATAGGAATTTGTGTGCCAAAGCAATTTTGTATCTATCACAGAGTATGTATTTTAACCTTATAATTGGATAATTATAATAGATTTCCTATGTGTTCTTCCCACATAAAACCCCTTCCCATAAGTTATAACCCCCTTAATAAGTTATGCCATAGGACATAACTTACAACGTCTACCCGTGGGCCCTGGTGGGGCTGTGTCGACACAGGAGTTTTTTTTTATCAGAACTTTGAACTATTTTAACAAAATGTATATCTAAAATTTTTTATCTGATGTATTTAGGGCGTGGAGGAGGGAGAGGGGCCCTTCAATCTTTAGTTGACCTTCAATCTCTTTTGACTCTTAAAAATTGAACAAGAACTTTCAATTTTCAATCAAATGAGCCTTCTCTAAAGTTTATACGAGCATCCCTTCCATAAGAAATAATATGAAGGGTTCGGAGAATCCTTAAGTTGGAACCCTTGCCCTTAGGGCCGCGGGGGAGTTGTATTCCTCAAAAGACCAAATTTCCAGAACTTAAAACTACGTTTAATAAAATGGCTGTCTTAAAATTTTGATTGGATATGTTTGGGGAAAAGGTGGGTGTGAGAGGGGGGTTAGTTGCCCTCAAATCACTTTCGACTATTACAAAGGGCACTAGCCCTTAGAATTTACAATCGAATGAGCCTCTTTTGAAGTTTCTACGACACTGCCTTCTATAAAAACCTTATATGCCCCCAGGGCATAACTTAAAACCCTTGCCCTGCGGGTTGTGGGGGATTGTTCTCCTAAAAACAAATTTTCTATCTGGAAATCAACTACGCTGAACAAAATGGCTATCTCAAAATTTTGATTGGATGTGATTGGGGGAATGATAGGTGTGGGGGGGGGTAGTTGCCCTCCAATCCCTTTCGACTGTTAAAAAGGGCACTAGCCCTTTGAATTTCCAATTGAATGTGCCTGATATGAAGTTTCTACGACAATGCCTTCTATGAAAACCTTATATGCCCCCAGGGCATAACTTAAAACACTTGCCCTGAGGGTTGTGGGGGAATGTCCTCCTCAAAAACATATTTTCTATCTGGAAATAAACTACACTGAACAAAATGGCTATCTCGAAAGTTTGATTGGAGGTGTTGGGGAAATGATGGGCGTGGGGGGGGGGGCTAGTTGCCCTCCAATCTTTTTCGACTATTAAAAAGGGCAATAGCCCTTTAATTTCCAATCGAATGAGCCTGTTTTGAAGTTTCTACGACAACGCCTTCTATAAAAACCTTATTGGCCCCCAGGGCATAACTTAAAACCCTTGCTCTGAGGGTTGTGGAGGGAGTGTCCTCCTCAAAATATATTTTCAATATGGAAATCGACTACGTTAACCAAATGGCTATCTCAAATTTTGATTGGATGTGTTTGGGGGAATGATGGGCGTAGGGGGGGGGGCTTGTCGCCCTTCAATCACTTTCGACTATTACAAAGGGCACTAGCCCTTTGAATTTCCAATCAAATGTGCCTATTTTGAAGTTTCTACGACGACATATTCTATCAAAACATTATATTTCCCCAGGGCACAACTTGAAATCCTTGTCCTGATAGTGCTGGGGGATGTTTCTCTTCATCAACGTATTTTTTATCTGTACATCAACTACGTGGACCAAAACGACTTTCTAAAATTTTTGATTGGATGTGTCTGGTGAAATGATGGGCATGTGGGGGGGGGGGGGCTAGTTGCCCTCCAATCTTTTTCGACAATTAAAAAGGGCACTAGCCCTTTAATTTCCAATTGAATGAGCCTGTTTTTAGATTTCTACGACAACGCCTTCTATAAAAACCTTATATGCCCCCAGGGCATAACTTAAAACCCTTGTCCTGAGGATTGTGGGGGAGTGTCCGCCTCAAAATATATTTTCAATCTGGAAATCAACTACGCTGAACAAAAATGGCTATCTCAAAATTTTGATTGGATGTGTTTGGGGGAATGATGGGCATAGGGGGGGGGGGGGGCTAGTTGCCCTCCAATCACTTTTGACTAATAAAAAGGGCACTATCCCTTAGAATTTCCAATCGAATTAGCCTTTTTTGAAGTTTCTATGACAACGCCTTGTATAAAAACCTTATATGCCCCCAGGGCATAACTTAAAACCCTTGACCTGAAGGTTGTGGGGGATTGTCCCCCTCAAAAACATGTTTTCTATCAGAAAATCAACTACGCTGAACAAAATGGCTATCTGAAAATTTCGATTGGATGTATTTGGGGGAATGAACGGCGCGGGGGGGGGCTAGTTGCCCTCCAATCACTTTCGACTATTAAAAAGGGCCCTATCCCTTTGAATTTCCAATCCAATGAGCCTTTTTTGAAGTTTCTATGACAACACCTTCTATAAAAACCTTATATGTCCCCAGGGCATATCTTAAAACCCTTGCCCTGAAGGTTCTGGAGGAGTGTCCTCCTCAAAAATATATTTTCTATCTCGAAATCAACTACGCTGAACAAAATGGCTATCTCAAAATTTTGATCGGATGTGTTTTGGGGGAATGATGGGTGTGGGGGGGGGGGGGAGTTGCCTTCCAATCACTTTCGACTATTAAAAAGGGCACTAGCCCTTTAATTTCCAATTGAATGAGCCTGTTTTGAAGTTTCTATGACAACGCCTTCTATAAAAACCTAATATGCCATCAGGGCATATCTTAAAACCCTTGCCCTGTAGGTTCTGGGGGAGTGTCCTACTCAAAAATATATTTTCTATCCCGAAATCAACTACGCTTAACAAAATGGCTATCTCAAAATTTTGATCGGATGTGTTTTGGGGGAATGAAGGGTGTGGTGGGGGGGTAGTTGCCTTCCAATCACTTTCGACAATTAAAAAGGGCACTAGCCCTTTAATTTCCAATCTAATGAGCCTGTTTTGAAGTTTCTATGACAACGCCTTCTATAAAAACCTTATATGCCCCCAGGGCATAACTTAAAACCCTTGCCCTGGGGGTTGTGGGGGAGTTTCCTCCTCAAAAATATATTTTCTATCTGGAAATCAACTACGCTGAACAAAATGGCTATCTCAAAATTTTGATTGGATGTGTTTGGGGAAATGATGGGCGTGAGGGGGGAGGGGGGCTAGTTACACTCCAATCACTGTCGACTATTAAAAATGGCACTAGCTCTTTAACTTCCAATCGAATGAGCATGTTTTGAAGTTTCTACGACAGCGCCTTCTATAAAAACCTTATATGCCCCCAGGGCATAACTTAAAACCATTGCCCTGAGGGTTGTGGGGGAGTATCCTCCACAATCATATATTCCCTTTTTGAAATCAACTACGCTGAACAAAATGGCTATCTCAAAATTTTGATTGGATGTGTTTGGGGGAAGGATGGGCGTAGGGGGGGGCTAGTTGCCCTCCAATCATTTTCGACTATTAAAAAGGGCACTAGCCCTTTAATTTCCAATTGAATGAGCTTGTTTTGAAGTTTATACGACAACGCCTTCTATAAAAACCTTATATGTCTCCAGGGCATAACTTAAAACCCTTGTCCTGAGGGTTGTGGGGGAATGTCCTCCTCAAAAATATATTTTCTATGTGGAAATCAACTACGCTGAACAAAATGGCTAACTGAAAATTTTGATTGAATGTGTTTGGGGAAATGATGGGGGGGGGGCTAGTTGCCCTCCAATCATTTTCGACTATTAAAAAGGGCACTAGAACTCTCGATTTCCAATCGAATGAGCCCCCTTTGAAGCTTTTACGACGTCCTTTTCCATATGAAGTGCCTCTGGGAAAAAAAATAATAAATAATAATAAAACATTGGAGCCGTATGGCCTTTACTATAGGCAACGCTACAGCGTTGCCTCTGATGATGCTCCTTACTTTCAGTTGAAATAAAGAAAAAATTGTTTCTTTTTAATTTAAATCATTTTAGAAGCAGCTATTAAATGATCTTTTGATGATAAGAAATTGCGTCCTAAGATCTAACTCATTAGGCTAAAGTTCGAATTCTGTAATATCATAAGAGGATTCATTCGAAACTTGAAACGAATTTCAAGTTAATGATGCTCCTTACTTTCAGTTGAAATGAAGAAAAAATTGCTTCTTTTTTATTTAATTCATTTTAGAAGCAGCTATTAAATGATCTTTTGATGCAAAGAGTTGCATAGGCTATGAACTCACTCGGACATAACCTTTTATACGCTCTCTACGCTATGGGGACTGCCCCTTCCTCGACACCTAGCTCTTTACGCTAAAGTTTGAATGAGAAGATAAAGTTTGCTGAGAAGAATTGGCGTCCTAAGGTTTAGCTCTTTACGCTAAAGTTCGAATTCTGTAATATCATAAGAGGGCTCATTCGAAACTTAAAACGAATTTTAAGTTAATGATGCTCCTTACTTTCAGTTGAAATAAAGAAAAAATTGTTTCTTTTTTATTTAATTAATTTTAGAAGCAGCTATTAAATGATCTTTTGCTGAGAAGAATTGGCGTCCTAAGGTTTAGCTCTTTACGCTAAAGTTCGAATTCTGTAATATCATAAGAGGGCTCATTCGAAACTTAAAACGAATTTTAAGTTAATGATGCTCCTTACTTTCAGTTGAAATAAAGAAAAAATTGTTTCTTTTTTATTTAATTCATTTTAGAAGCAACTATTAAACTATTAAATAATCTTTTGATGCGAAGAATTGTATAGGCTATGAACTCACTCGGACATAACCTTTTATACGCTCTCTACGCTATGGGGACTGCCCCTTCCTCGACACCTAGCTCTTTACGCTAAAGTTTGAATTCTGTCCCAATTCTTTAAGAACGACTCCTGAAACACATGGGTCTTGTAAGATAATGATGCTCCTTACTTTCAGTTGAAATAAAGAAAAATTGTTTCTTTTTTATTTAATTAATTTTAGAAGCAGCTATTAAATGATCTTTTTATGAGAAGAATTGGCGTCCTAACATCTAGCTCTTTACGCTAAAGTTCGAATTCTGTAATATCATAACAGGGATCATTCGAAACTTAAAACGAACAGAAATTATTACATATATGATGAGGGCTGCCCCCTCCCCGACACCTAGCTATTTACACAATGGGGACTGCCCCCCTCAACACCTAGCTCTTTACACTATGGGGACTGCCCCCCTCGAAACCTAGCTCTTTACGCTAAAGTTTAAATTCTGTCCGAATTCTTTAAGAACCACTCCTGAAACACATGGGTCTTTTAAGATAATGGTGCTCCTTACTTTCAATTGAAATAAAGAAAAGATTGTTTCTTTTTTATTTAATTCATTTTAGGAGCAGTTATTAAATGATTTTTTGATGAGAAGAATTGGCGTAGATTTTAATTTAAAAAATGTTTCTTTTTTTATTGCAGTGAGTGGTGTAAAAAGTTGCAGTCCGTATCCTGGTCTGCCCTTTTTCGAATTAAAAAAACATATTTTTTAACTGACTTCTGAAACACAATGATCTTTTGAGTTAATGTTGCTCCTTACTTTCACTTGAAAGAAAAAGTTTTTTTTATTGCAGTGAGTGGTGTAAAAAGTTGTGGCCCGTATTCTGGTCTGCCCTTTTTTCGAATTGAAAAAAACATGCTTTTTAACTGAAAGTAAGGAGCGACATTAGAACTTAAAACATACAGAGTTTATTTTTGTCGATTTAGATTCATTTAGCTTTACTAACATGATCATCATATTTATTTTAAGTTTCAGGAGACACAATCCATTTTTGACAGTAGTCAGTGGAGGGATATGGTATTAAGTGAACAGGATGAGATGACATTATCCAATGTAGAAAATTCAGTAGACCGGGGGGAGAAAGCTGGAAACTCTAGGAACTGTATAGATGGCGGAGGATGAAAATACCATGGAGTTTCACCCCCCACCAACTAAAAGGAAAATGATTGAGGATATGCCTGTCGAAGGTGATACTAAGGAGTTTTCCCCCTCACCCACTAAAAGACGGAAAGAAGATGACATTACCATCGGGACATCATCATCAGTTGATGATGATGATATCATAATCGTAAAAACGTAGGACTGGGGGATAGTGGGGGGGGGGATTTTGGGTAAGAATAAAAAATAAGTATGATTTGCCTCATGTACTAAGCTCGCAAACCATTTAAATGCACTGTTTACACACTTTTTTTGTTTTGATATTGCTCTTTACCGATCTCTGAAGATGCAGATTCAAAAATATTTAAAAATTCGTTAACTATAATGGGAACTGTATAAATCACTCGATAAATTATATTAGAAGTAATGTCTTTACCCACTAAGAATATAAATGAATAACTAACTTCTTGCTTATAGCTTTCATAAATATTCCTTTTGTTAGAATGCATGGTGTTGAACTCAGAAAATAACTTATCATCAGAGTTTTTATACCCGTGTTCAAGGCAAAACATAAAAAAACCACGCCTAACATATTGCCTAGAATTTCGTAACCATAAAGTTCGTTTGAAAATACCAGGAAAACAACCATAAATGTATGAAAACAATCATGACTTTTAACGGAAACATGAAGTTATAATATAAAAATCATTGTACTGTGAATAGCACGAATCTTCATGGTATGTTGATTATAACTAGAACATAAAAAAAAAACACCAAAGATATGACTTTTTAGGCATGGTGAATTTTTTTATGATACATGTATAAAATGTAATATGGATTTTTTTTACCTGTATTGTCTCTTAGATTAATACAGTAATGTTCCACCTGCCCGCTACCTTTCGTTGACACAGTAATGTACCACCTTTCCACTCTCTTTCATTGACACAGTAATGACCGATTGGAATGATAGCCCGGTTGTATGGATTACCTATGGACCCGCTTGTATAGATTCCCTATGGGCCCGCTTTTATGGTGGGCTCGCTTGTATGGCTTGCCTATGGGCCCGCTTGTAACTGTTATAGCTACACTACTATTATCTCGGGTTTCTTAATCTCTTTTTTTACAGCTTCTTTTAAGGTCAACCCTAACATAGATCAACTCGGGTTTTTTCTATCTCTTTTTACAACTATTTAGGCTGTCGTTTAAAGTCTGCCATACCTTGTATAGCCAACGATACGCATTCTGGCTTCTAGAAATCTAAATTAGCTCGGATTTGTCAATCTCTTTTACAGCTATTTAGGCTTTCGCATAAGGGCACACCTTTTACCTCCCAGCAAGGGAATATCCACGATTCTTTTCGGGGGGGGGGGGGGTTTGATTAAATTTTTTTTTAAGAAACGCATCAAAAATTTCTTTATTATGCATTTTGCTACGTTTTTAGTTGGGAGGCGTTGGTGTTACTTACAGAAAAAAAGTTTTATAATCATCAAACATCATGGTCTCTGCCGTATTTAGTATCGTGTTTAATTAATTTCTTTGTTTAACCTCCTAAGCCTCTAAAGCGTATTTTAAAAGCGTAGTGTTTTGTTTGTAAGCATTTTAAGAAGTCTGCCAACCACAGTATAGGTTAATGTCCGAGGAGCTTCCAGACCTGAGCCGCTTCCCCCAAAATCTAAAGACGATCTTTTTCAAATAATTACTTGTGGCCGGAACCGCCTGAGATGTATCTTATTTGGGCTTGTATTCCTTATCTTTTGTCTTTTAGATAACTTATTTGTTCAGACAGCGGCGTGAGTCGTTGATTAATGTATTAACATATATAATAGAGCAAACACTAATCCTTGGAAGGATGGAACGATGTTTCTAGTGCGACCCCAGTCCAAGAATAATCTGAATAACAAAAAATTTCTAGATTCAAAATTTCGTCAAAATTTCTAGCTTTTTTTATTCAGATGCAGGATCGATTGATTATGGATTCTTCTTGTACGGCAAATACAATAAAGAACATATAAAAACTCCTTTGACTACCTTTCTTTATTGTAGTTTCGCTTTGCATCTTTTTTTCTCTCTTTTAGTTCCCTTTAATTTTACCCCAGAAACAAATATTTCGTCATCAAATGGGAGCTAAACTCCGACATTTCGTTTTTCATATTCTACTAAAATTTCTCAAACTTTCCGAGGAAAAGCGCGTACAATAAATTTCGTCTCCTTTTTCTCTGGCCTAATCAGTGTCTCATTTTGGCTTGTACTTGTTAGCGTGTCATATTCATTAAACGTGTCCTCAAGTTTTCTACTTTCTGCAAATTTTACCGAAAAAGCATTTTTGTGCGTCTTATTTTCAATATTATGTGGTCTGTTTACTTCCGCATCCCATTTTTGTGGATTATCAATATTTCGAACACGCGTATCAAGTATTTCGTTTTTCCGACAAGGCAGCACAGCCTCCCAATTTGTCTTATGGGCCGGTCCACTTCCCCCCGTAGTTAACGAAGTTGTATATTTTTCTGGGCTTCAAACTCATGCGGTTCTCTTATACGTTTGAAAATTTCTCATTGCAATAATTTGAATTAGTTCTCTTCTATCCTCTCTATCTGCCTCTTCCTTTCGTTTTCTGGATATTCTATCCTTCTTTCTTTCTTTTCTATCTTCCCCCTCCTTTCGTTCTCTGGCTTTTCTTTCAGCCTCCATAAAATTTAATAGTTGCTGTGTCGTATCTATTTGAGTTCTTTTTCGTGAATTTCTTCTGGATCTCGATTCCACACTGCTCCTTCTACTCGGACTACTTTGATTTTTTCTGTCATTATTTCTTCGTAACTCATTTTCTGAATCTGTTTGTTGTCTATATGTATTGCCTCTTTCTTTATAGGCTACTCTAGCCCTTTCGTCCTCTTTTGTATTCTTTCTAATTTCATCTTTCTCTGCCTGCATTTTTTCCTTATATTCTTGGTGCTCTCTCTCAAAGGCCTCAATATTAGCCTTTCTTTCTATTTTCCTACTTTTTTATGGGCTTCAATTGCGCTTCTCGGTCTTGAGTTAATCTTATCTCTGTGCGACATTATTTTAAAATTCCACCTGTCATTATTTCTTCTCAATTCATTTTCTGTATTCATTTGTTCCATATCTGTACTATCTCTATCCCGCAACTCCCCTTCATTTGGCACAGCCTCTGAGGGGTGAGTTCGTCTTGTATTTTCACATATTATTTCTTCCTTGTATATTTCGTATTTTTACTGGATATACTACATTTTACTGCGTATACTTCTTTCCGATTATTTTATCTCTTATTCAATTAGTCAATCTTTGCAAGTTCAACAATTGGCACACGCAAAATTATGATACGCAATTACTATTGTTTATATCAAATCTGTGTAATGAGATTCAACAATTTTTCAAATAACCGGAATATCTAGACTTCATTAGTGATTAACGACTTCTTTCACAACAAGCAGTTTTACGCGAGTGAAATATATCTCCCAAAAACGAATTAACAGGGGTTGGACGAGAAAGCAAACTGAAAAACCGCGCGAATATTCTAATAGTGAATTAACTGTACTAAACTCAAACAGGGGAACTACCCTGTAAAAAAAATCACGTATCCTCCCTGGATACTCGTACTTCAAATATAATCTTCTCCTGGGCAGATTACTCAATAGGACAGGTGCCTCCCACCTTCCTTGTCCAATGTGCGCACAAACTGACAAATTCTCCTAATTTGCCGTCCTCAATACTTTTATAACCTTCGTCACTCAAGATTATATCTATGTCCGCCAAATTACTCAAATAATAACCCAACTTTCAACGTTTTCTTATCTGCCCTTAAACCCTGTAATACTTTTTAGTACGGAGATTCCCCTACTGTAAACTCAACTCGTTAGTTTCACGTTATTCTTTTTTATATTTGTCTCATAACGCACAAGCCATTATAGAACTTCATAATTCTATTAATTGATTCCGTATTTTTTTCTCTCTATATGTAATCACAATCGGCAACTCTGTAGGCTAAATTAATTTATCTCTTCGAAAGCGCGGAATTCTTTTACTATCAGGTTTACTGATAGGACCTTTTTTTCTGCTACCAGTATTGGGGGAGGGCGAAGATGGTTTGTCTTCACCACTGAAATTGGGGGAAAAATCCCTAAAGCCACCAGAGTAATCTGGCGGTAACCCAAAAGCCAGTGTAACTCCTGCGCGCCACGGATTTCTGCTTTTCCCGTCTCTGGCGGAGTAAACCACCGTCAGGGTTCTCTGGCAGGTATACTTTCTCCGTGGTTTCAGTGTGCCACACTATTTGGCCTCAGGTAACATAAAGATCGAAATCCCCAATTCTCCTTCAAGGAAATTTCTCTGGCTTAGTGTACAATTCTTTTTACATACCAAGCTAATCTAATCTCACTCCGTCTGTAGGTTGCCGACCCTACCTAGGCCAAGCAAAATAGGTCAAAGATATAAAGAAAGATTTCTTATCTGTATTCACAACAGCATATAACAGAACTCAAAAACGGAACTCTCCAAAGGAACTAAGGACAAAACTCTTACAAATTAAAGAATACACTTTAAGACGCGCGCTGGCGCGCGCACCTCTGACCAAAGACGATAAATGGCCGAATCAAATTAAACTCCCAGCATCCTTTGAAGCTTTTCAATCTGTAAATTTAAGCGGTATGAGTCATCGCTCAGCTGGCTTTTTCAGACACTAACTAATTAATGGATTCTTCAGACGTATCTTAATAAAAGCTTTCCCGGGATTTAGATATTTAACATAAATGAAGTTAAAATTTATAAAAAGGACATTTTTCGGAAACAAAAGGGGCCAAAGGTCCCAACACAGATTTTTTGGACCAGGAATGATTTATGTTGCCTTGTCAAAAGTAATAAGTAGTGCTGGATTATATCTCATAGAATTGGATCAAAAAAAAAATTGCCGACAGTGAGACAATAACAGAATATAGCCGTCTAAGAAGTAAATACATAGTTTACATAGTTTAACCCATTTTTATGATTAAGGTAAAATAGAAAGTACTTTCAAATTTTTAATTGCCGTCAATAAAGCATTTAAAACTCAGATCCTCTTATCTCAGGCTATCCAGAGAGTGTAATTCTAGGAACGATCGTAAATATTATAAAGCTACTTTTATCATTCACTTTAAAAATGCATTATTTCGAAGCAAACCACAAGCGAGAGGTTTCAAATAACAAAATCTTACAATTGTACTAAATGTTATCTCACCGACCATTTATCTTATTCTTGATAGTCTTTGTATATACTCGTTATTTAAACTGAATGTCTATACTTTACAAAAATTACTCTTAATTTTTATAGACTACATACAAAGGATTCCTTTTGACATGAGGACAACGTGACGGGACAGGAATATGTTTATTTTTATACTTTCAAATTTGTAATATACTGCATACTTGGATGCTAGCCAATTATACTAATTTCATTATTTTGTCATTCTAATCAATCATAGCAAGACAAGCAGTGAGTGACATGAGAATACTTTATTTAGGGTTTAAAAATAATGCGATACGAAAGGGAACTTCAGATAGCTAGAAACATGAATATTATTTACATGCAGTCTTGGAAAGGAATAACATTGTGAAGGAATTATATGACTTATAAATTTTAGATTTTTTTCATATATATTTTATAGCCTTCCTGCCTGTAGCCTAGTTATTGTTATTCTTGGAAAGGAGTAACATTTTAAAGGAAGTATACCACTTATAGTCATTAGCCTAGCTAATGTCCTTCTGGGAAAGGAATAACATTTTGAAAGAATTACCAATTACCACTTTCCATTTTGAAAGAATTACGCTTTCCCGGGATTTAGATACTTAACATAAATGAAGTTAAATTTATAAAAAGGACATTAGTCGGAAACAAAAGAGGTCAAAGGTCACAAAACAGATGTTTTGGACCAGGAATGATTTATGTTGCCTTGTCAAAAGTAACAAGTAGTGCTGGATTATATCTCATAGAATTGTATCGAAAAAACATTTTTGTCGACAGTGAGGCAATAACAGATATAGCCGTCTAAGAAGTAAATACTGACCAGATCTATGTTTTTTTGACAAACCTAAGTAGTCAATTGTTTTCAAAGAGACCACACTCGAGAGACCCCAGAAACACGGAAAAACAAGTGTAAGAATACCAAGAGTATACAAACAGTAAAAGAAGAATAAGCATTAAGGAAGTATTGTCTCCAAAATGTGCTAAGAACCAAGACACTTTACATGGCCTTTACAAGCCAGGAATTGCAGGAGGCAGGAAAGCACTAAATAATCTTAACAACGTTTCTTGTTATGCAAACTCGGCTGTTCAGTGTCTCTTTAGCATACACTAAGTACTCTTTGACACGCTTGCCCATTTGAAAGGCCCAGTTTCAAAAGAAATTGAACGTCTTGCATTGTCATCTCTTCAAAAGAAGGAATCAACTAATATGCTTAGGAGCTTACTTCCAAGTCAATATGGTTTTTCAGAGAAGAGGCAGCAGTCATTATGCGAATTTTGGGAGGCTCTATTTGAAAGAATTGACTATGAGAATACCGTCGCAAATCCATTAATCATTGAAAGTGCACTAAGTGAGAATTTCCATTTCAAGAATCAAAAGTTTTGGGTTTGCGCGACCTGTCACTGGACTCAAATTAGGGACACATTCCCAGATCTAAAATTTGCTACTTTCCTGTTCCAGAGGTTCTTAACCCAGATACATCTGCATGGGAAGAAGAAATTGATAGCACGGATATTCCGTTTCATAGAGTATTAAACCTACGCCTAGTGGGCAAAAAATGTCCGTATCAACACAATCTGACACTGAAAACAGTATTTACCAAAACAAGCCAGTTCCATCTAATCAATTTTGATCGAAGAACAATGATGCCCAAAAACAGTAGAAGGATCATAGAGATCGATGTGAACTCAATTTGTATCGAAACCACGGATGAGTGTAATATTGCAAACAAAAGTTTGCAATATTACAAAATATTTATATTATTTGGAAAAATAGAAATGATCAATAACTAATTTCTTTTTCATTGAAAAAATTCAGAATAGAACTTGAACTTTTCTTCACTTCGTTGAGAAAATTAAAAATTAAAGTAGAAGTTTTTATCTTCTGGGAAAATATTCACAAGTATGCTATAGCTTTTTCTATCTACTACGGAAAAATTTAGACTAGAACTTTAAATTTCTTTATGTCTTTGGTGAACTTAAAACTGAAGTGGAAGATTTTTATTTTCTCTGGAGAAATTACAGTTGGAGTGTGTTCTGTGGTAAAATTCAGAAGAGAACTTGAACTTTTCTATCTTCCGTGAAACATTAGGAACAGTATTTAACATTTTTTCATCTCTTGGAGAAAAATTTTACCCGAAATGAAAATTTTTTATAATATTTGGAAAAATTGAATTGTTTAATAATTAATTTCTTTTTCATTGAGAAAATTCAGAAGAGAACTTCAACTTCTCTTAACTCCATTGATAAAATTTAAAATTGAAATAGAACTGCTTATCTTCCGAGAAAATATTCGCAACTATGATATAGCTTTTTCTATCTACTAAGGAAAAATTTAGAATTTGTAAAATTGGTTTAAGAAGGATATTAAGAAAAGAACTTGTACTGAAAAGATATAATAAAGCCTTTTGGAAAGTATTGCTTGATGTTTGGGTGTGCAAAAGAGTCGTAAAGTAAAGTTGTGGGGAAAAGATAAGTACTTCAACTTGTAAAATGGGTTTAGGAAGGACCTTAAGAAAAAAACCTGTTCTGAAATGTCTTTGAAAAGTATTGCATGATAATGGCTAATTCAAAAAGCCTTATAGTAAAGTTGTGGGGGAAAAGATAACTACTTCAAGTTGTAAAATTGATTTATGAAGGATATTAAGAAAAAAACTTGTCCTGAAATGCCTTTGAAAAGTATTGCTTAGTGTTGGGCATTCAAAACGCTGTAAAGTATAGTTGTGTGTAAAAAGGTTGTGTACTTCAATTTGTAAAATGGGTTTAGGAATGACATTAAGAAAGGAACTTGTTCTGAAATGTCTTTTGAAAAGTATTGCTTGATCTTGGGGTGTGCAAAAAAGTCGTAAAGTAAAGTTGTGGTGAAAAAGATAACTACTTCAACTTGTAAAATTGGTTTATGAAGGACATTAAGAAAAAAACTTGTTCTGAAAAAATATAATAAAGCCTTTTGAAATGTGGGGACCCTTCTGTGTCTCAAATGCACAAAAAAGTATTAACCAATGGGGATGGGGCTCTTTGGGGACCCGGGAGGGCGTTTGGGGATCCGGGGGCCCTTGAGGGCTGGGTGGTCCTTTGGGAGCCCGGGGGACCTTTGGGGGCTGGGGGAGGGCCTTTGGGGCCCGGAGAGGGCCTTTGGGGGTCCGGGGCCCATGGGAAGCCAGGGGGACCTTTGAGGACCAGAGGTGGGCCTTTGGGGGTCCGGTGGACCTTTGGGGACCGAGTGTGGGCCTTTGGGGGTCTGGGGCCCTTTGGGAGCTTGGGGAACCTTTGAGGACCGGGGGCTTCCTTCGGGGTTGGGGTAGGGGGATTGGAACCCTTTGGCGTGGGGGTAGGGGGATCGGAACCCTTTGGGGTTGGGGTAGGGGACCTCACGACACTGTTAAAATACAACTTGTGTATTATAACGACCACAGAGTTTTACCCTCAAATTCTCTTCTAAAACCTTTTCTAAAATCATCTTTTAAAATGTCTCTAACTGTTTCGCCGAAATAACTCCCTAAAATGGCTAAAACGGTTTTGCCCAAATAATCCGTAAGCGTGATTTCAGCGAGTTCTTTTTGTTTTGACATCCCTGTGCATTCACATTTGAAATTACAAGGAAACCCTTTCGCGCACTAATCCCTTCATTGCTAAGATCAAAAAATTCGCTCGGAAACAATTATCTTTAGAAACAACAAATTAATTCCCCTTTCGTGAATCAATAATTTACCTTAGAAACTACAAATGAATTCCTATTTCTTGTCAATCAATCAATCTTGACATCGTCTGCCATGTTTGATCTAAGCTTTGCCCTAGAAACTATTCTGGTTGAAGTCAAAAGACATTAATTAACTTGACGTCATCTGTCAGACATTAATTAGCTTCCCCGGAAACAATCTATTTCCTATTTCTGGATCATAACATTCTCCCCTAGCGGGCACTTGGCCAAAAACACACCTGGAGAAAGAGACCTTGAAGGAAGTGTCATTGACCTGTCCCCATTAGACTCAATAATCCATAAATGTGAGAAAGTTCCTGTTTTTCCATTCTCACTGACAAAAACCATAAAACATACATGAACTACTGTTGACATCCATGAAAAACATCAAATAAATTGATCCACACACATAACCATCCAAGAAAACAGACATAAATGTGAGATAGTTCCTGTTTTTTCATTCTCACTGACAAAAACCATAAAACATACATAAATGTGAGAAAGTTCCTGTTTTTTCATTCTCACTGACACAAACCATAAGACATACATAAATGTGAGAAAGTTCCTGTTTTTTCATTCTCACTGACAAAAACCATAAAACATACATAAATGTGAGAAAGTTCCTGTTTTTTCATTCTCACTGACAAAAACCATAAACCACGTGGTTCTATGCCCAAATAAGGACTCCCCCCTGGAGCTTTAGGGTCATCTCTACTCGCCTCTAGTCAATGCCTCGCTCTTTGCGCGACAGTTGTTTTAGTACTTTCAAAAGAGCTATCAATTCTAATTAAAAGGCCTTTGTGATTCATGAATTTGTGATTCAAACAAAATTCGAACTTTATCGTGAAGAGCGAGGTATTGACTAGAGGGCGAATCCCCTCATATACGTAATAATTTTTGTTCGTTTTAAGTTTTGATGTTGCTCCTTACTTTCAGTTTAAAAAACTTATTTTTTATTTAATTGCCCTGGAAGAAGGGATTTAACCACATTATTCATAGAGCTTACTCTTTGAGAAACGGTCAGTCAGTCCGACTGATTCAGTCGGGTACTCAAAACAATCCGCAAGCAATTTTTCTGGAAAACATCTTGAAAATCCTCCTTTGTTTTATTGAAGCGCCCACGCTTCAGGAACATAGTTGACCACTGTCATCACTGTAGCTTCTAGTATTCTAATCTTGGTTTTCAAGGTTATCTTCGTTTTCTTCCAAACTTTTTTTCAACTGTGAAAGAACACCCTGGGCCTTTGCTATTCTACTTTCAACATTTTCACTGCAGCCACCGTCTTCAATAATAATACTACCTTGGTTAGTGAAGCCGTCCACTTGATCGATTCAGAGCTGTGGAACGGCTTCAGAGCCTGTCTTAGGGTTTATGGTGCCAGGGGCAAAATTAGTTACAGCGCAGCATCCCCTCTTGCCTCAAATATAAGCAAAAAAAAATCAAATTAAAGTGAAAATCTTTTAAAAGTGGGCAACCCCCGCTGTGGCATGCCCCCCGAGTCACGGCGTCTAGGACCGCTTGCCCTGGTCATCCATCCTTCTTTGAATGGCTCTGCCCAATGTGAACTTCTTCACCTTCACTCATTTCTAGTCTTGGCGAGTTATTCTTCTTGACGTAAATTTGCAATCGTGTTATTGCATCCTGAACTCGACCAACCTCTAAAAGTTCATTCGTGATGTTAACATTTTCACCTAAGAAGATTAAATCATATGCAAAATCTAAGTCTAGGAGAGTGTTAATTCCCCAGTTGATTCCGAGTTCTCCCATTGCCTTTGCTGTGCTCCTTAGGACGAAGTCTATTAAAATGTTCCATTTCATAATGAATTAATAGCGTAATCAGGGTTACCCTATATAGAAGGAGGTCTAACACCACTTCCATCAAACCAAACTATTGAAATCTAAATTTAACTTTTGTACAGCAATGCTTCGAAAAAAGAACTCATCAGGTGTTTTGCTTGTCGAAGCAAAGTATAAGTAGCATCCTCTCAAAAGTTGTAAGCACACAGATAGGAGATATGCTGTTGGATTTACCAATCCCACAAGATGTTATTACGCGCACCTGGGGCTTGCGCAATACTATAGTACCCCTGTTTGTTATGTAATACTACAGTACACTTGTTTCTTATACAATATGAGCTGCTTGTTTACTTATGCAAATGTTTTCTTAAAGGCATTATTATGTACACCTGGGTGTTACGTAATACTATAGGGAGTCGCTTTTTACGTAATTGTTTGCCTATATTGAGGAAGACGTAATCTGGCGTGGCTTGTTAGAGATCAGGGCCCGCTAGTAAAGTGGGGAACCCCCAGTTGTAACTGAGGACGGTGCACATGTGAGTGTTACGTAATACTATAGGAATTGTTTTTTCTTCAAGATTTATTTATTGTTTTGAGGCATTTCTTTTTCTTCGAGATTTAATTTTCTTCAAGATTTCTTTTTTCTTCAAGACATTTTCTTTGAGATATTTTTTCTTCAAGGTGTTATATTTTCTTCTTGACGTTTTTTTTCTTTCAAGGTATTTTTTCTTCAAGATGTAATGTTCCTCGTGTTTTTTTTTGAAGATTTCTTTCTTCAATATATTTTCTTCTAGATTTTTCCCTCAGTGAACCTTTATAATCTGTCATCAAAGGTTATAGATATTTAGTTGGGTAAATGATAACATTTTAAAGATTCATCCTGGAAATCTGAAAGATAAAGACTCCTTATTGTACATACAAGGTTTAATTAATAAACAAATTTACAAACTTTAGTATAGCACATTTTTCTTGGGCACTGAAATCAATATTATACAGCTAGAAAAAGGCTATTTTCCACTATAAAGTTGCTCAATCGAAGATATTCTATGTAAATGCTGAGAAATTCACTGTAAGTACACATGCAACATCAAAAATATTATGCTATATGAAAATAATTATTTTTAGTCAATAGATTTTGTACTCACTTTCCAATTTGGTCTGAGAACCTTTGTAATCCTACAAGAACAAATATAAACCATATAATATATTCAACATTTTATTGAGTAAAAGTTTTCCTTATTCCCTTCAACTGCTGGTTTCATACATTTTCTCCTGTAAAATTAAGGATTCTAAAACATAAAAAAATCACCTTTTAAAAACAGAGCAACCCCCTCCTTGCATTTAAATATGACTCTTAAGTCTTAATATTTCTCCCTACTCTTAGCAAAACATTTAATCTATTTCAATGTATTTTCGTCTTTAATTCTTTATTTCATTATTGCTGACACAGAATTTAAAACATTTTCTTGGTTGAACCTTCTCCTTATTTCTATTGATTTTCTTGGAATTCGCCTCCTGAGTCATCCATGTGGCACCCATCATTATCACTTAAGAATTTTGTGACGTTTGTATAAACGGATAGATATTTTTTTATATAAATAGTGGGAACGCATCATTTCACTGTTAGGCCATGATAGTCCATGGTAGTTCACGCCACCGTGGGACAATTTGACTGGCCCCTTGCACCGTTTGGAACTTTTCATGGAGACAGTCCTTTTCTTTTCCTTAATTTTTAACCAGGACTAAGCATCCCTGATTGTATAGTAGAGAGAGAGAGACAAAAACATACACACAAACACACAAAGTCAGACACATAACCATACAGACAGAGGCAAACACACAGTCAGACAAACGGGCATGATGAGAGAAACAAAAACGAGCACAAACACATAGAGTCAGACACAAAACACAGAGACAAACACAGAGACAGGCAAACACAAAGTCAGACATATGAGCACAGAGAGAGGGAGACAAAAACACAAACACGCTGAGTCAGACACACAAACACACAAAAACAAGGTCAGATACAAGAACACACAGTCAGAAGCATATGCACGATGAGAGAGAGACAAAACACACACACCCACACCCACACACACTCTCACAAAACCCCAAAACAAATATAACACACAAACACAACCACACACACACACTCACACACAATCACAAAGAGAGACAAAAACACACACGAACACAAACAAACACACGCACACATACACACACACACACACACACACACACACACACACACACACACACACACACACACACACACACACACACACACACACACACACACACACACACACACACACACACACACACACACACACACACACACACACACACACACACACACACACACACACACACACACACACACACACACACACACACACACACACACACACACACACACACACACAGACACACATACACAAAGACACAAAGACACACACACACATACACACATAGAGACAGAGACACATACACACACACACAAAGACACAGAAACACACACAGACAACCACACACACCCACAAAAACCGCCCGACCGAGCCCCCCCCCCCCCCCCACAACCAGCGCCAGCCCCCCCCACTCACACACCCCCCCACACACACACACCCCCCCCCCCGCGACAAAAATATACAGAGTCAGCCCACAAAGTCAGACACAGAGACAGGCAAAACGACAGTAAGACACACAGATACGGTGAGAGAGTAAAAAAAACACAAACAAACACACAGAGTCTGACACACAAATGCACAAAGATAGACACAGAGACATGCAAACACACACTCAGACACACAGGTACGGTGAGAGAGAAACAAAAACACTCACAAACAAAAAGAGTCAGAGGCATACAAAGACAGACACAGATACAAGCAACCATTCAGTCATACACACAAGAACAATGAAAGAGAAACGAAAACACACACACAGAGTTAGACACACAAACACACAAAGACAGACTAAGAGACAGGCAAACACACAGCCAGACGCACAGGAACAGACAAAGAGACATATATACACACACACACATACACACACAAACGCAGAGAGTCAGACCCACAAGCGTGAAAAAGACAAACACAGAGACAGGCAAAAACCCAGTCAGACACACAAGCACGATGAGAGACAGACAAAAATCACAGACACACAGAGTCAGACGCACAGACACACAAAGAGAGACGCAGAGACAGGCAAACACACGGTCAGACAGACAGACAGAGTGAGAAAGAGATAAAATACACATCCAAACCGACAGAGTCAGACACACAAAGACAGATACAGAGAAAGTTAAACATACAGTCAGACACACAGGCACAATGAGAGCAATAAAAAGCACACAAACACATCAGACATACAAACACACAAAGACAAACACACAGAAAGGCAAACACACAGTCAGTCACACTGGCACAGTAAGAGAGAGACAAAAAAATGCACAAACATACAGAGTTGGACAAACAAAAACACAGATAGAGAGACATGAAAACACTAAGTCAGACACACACGCAAGGAGAGAGAGAGAGAGAGAGGGACAGAGAGACAAAAAACACAAACACAAAGTGTCAGACACAAAATTACACAAAAACAGACACAGAGACACGCAAACACTCAGTCAGACACAGAACAACGATGAGAGAGGGAAAAACACACACAAACGCACAGAGTAAGACACACAAACACACAGAGATAAGCACAAATAGAGACAAAAACACACAGAGACACAAAGAATTGAACCAACAAGCACACAAAGACAGACACAGAGACAGGTTAACACTTAGTCAGACAAACAGGAACGATGAGAGAGAGATAAAAATACACACTAACACACAGAGAAAAGCAAACACACAGTCAAACACACAGGTATAGTGAGATGGGGACAAAAACACACAAACAAAAAGAGTCAGACATACAAGCAACAAAGACAGACAGAGAGCCAGGCAAACGCTCAGTCAGAAGTTCAGGAACGATGAGAGAGAGATAAAAACACACACAAACACAAAGAGTCAGACACACAAACACACAAAAACACCCACAGACACAGGTACACAGGTATACACACCGTCAGACAAACGGGCATGATAAGAGAGACACAAAAACACGCACAAACACACAGAGTCTGACACACAAATACACAAAGACAGAGACAGACACAGAAAAATACACAGTCAGAAACACAGGCACAGAGAGAGAGACAAAAACAGACGTACACACAAACACACAGAGGCAGACAAACAAACACAAAACACAAACACAGAGACAGGCAAACACACAGTCAGACAGACAAGCACGATGAGAGAGAGAGAGAGAGATAGAGAGAGAGAGAGAGAGAGAGAGAGATAGAGAGAGAGAGAGAGAGAGAGAGAGAGAGAGAGAGAGAGAGACGAAAACATAAAAACTCAGAAACACAAACATACAAAGACAGAAACAGGGACAGGCAAACACACAAGAACAGTGAGAGAGAGACAAAAACAAACACAAACACACAGACTCGCAAAGACAGATACAGAGACAGAAAACACACGATCAGACACACATACATGGCGAAAGGGAGAGAAAAACACACAAACACACAGAGTTATGCACACAAAGACACAAAGACAGACACAGAGAGAGGCGAACACAAAGTCAGACACACAAGCACAGTGAGAGAGAGAGAGAGAGAGAGAGAGAGAGAGAGAGAGAGAGAGAGAGAGAGAGAGAGAGAGAGAGAGAGAGAGAGAGAGAGAGAGAGAGAGTAAAACACATATAAAAACACAGAGTCAAACAGACAAAGACAGACACAGACGCAGGCAAACAAACAGTGAGTCACACAGGTACGGTGAAAGAGAGACAAAAACAAAAGCAATCAAGCAGAGTCAGATGCACAAAACACAAAACAGATACTGTGACAAGCAAACACACAATCAGAATCAAAGGCAGTGTGAGAGAGACAAAAACACATACAAACACACAGAGTCAGAAAAACAAACCCAAATGGACAGTCACAGAGACAAACAAACAAACAGTTAGACACACAAGCACAGTGAGAGAGATAGAGAGAGACAAAACACACATAAACACACAGAGTCAGACAAATAAGCACACAAAGACAGACATAGAGACAGGCAAACACACAGTCAGTCACACAGGTACGGTGAGAGAGATACAAAAAACAAACACGCAAAGTCAGACACATAAACACGCAAAAACAGATAAAGAGACAGGCAAACACACAGTCAGACACACGGGACCGGCAAGAGAGAGAAATAAAATACACAGAGTCAGACACACAGCCAAACAAAAAGAAAGACAAAGACAGGTGAACAAACAGTCAGTCACACAGGCACAGTGAGAGAGAGACAAAAACACACATAAAGACACAGATCCAGACACACAAATACACAAAGACCGACACAGAGACAGATAAACAGACACTCAGACACACAGAAACAGAGAGAAAGAGAGAGACAAAAACACAAATAAACCCACAGAGTCAGACACACGAACACATTTCTTAGATGTGTTTTTTAGACACATTAGGTTAAAAGGTGCACCATCTAACCTAACCTACTAGCATATAAGAAAAAGGCTGAACCCTTAGAAACGCAGAGAGTTTGCATGAAATACCGATATGAATCATAATGTTTTTCTAGCTATTAAAAAAGGTCGGCTGCAGGTACCCAGGGTGTGACATGTTGGTTGCAGGTACCTGGGTTAGCTTTACGTTGGATGCAGGTACCCGTGCTGTGGGAGCTGTTACTTTTAGTGGTGTATTGTTTGTCTTTGACTGTTATTGTGTCTGACTGTATGTTTCTCTCTCTTCTCTCTCTCTATCTCTCTATCTCTCTCTCTTTCTCTTTCTCTCTCTTTTTCTGTCTCTCTCTCTCTCTCTCTCTCTCTCTCTCTCTCTCTCTCTCTCTCTCTCTCTCTCTCTCTCTCTCTCTCTCTCTCTCTCTCTCTCTCTCTCTCTCTCTCTCTCTCTCTCTCTCTCTCTCTCTCTCTCTCTCTCTCTCTCTCTCTCTCTCTCTCTCTCTCTCTCTCTCTCTCTCTCTCTCTCTCTCTCTCTGTGTCTGTGTGTTCGAGCGTTTGTTTGTCTGTCTCTGTGTCTGTCTTTGTGTTTTTGTGTGTCTGACTCTGTAATTTGTGTGTTTTTTATCTCCCTCACCTCACCCTGGCTTATATGTGTTTTATCTCTCTCTCTTTCTCTCTTGCTCTCTGTCTTCTCTCTCCCTCCCTCTCTCACTATCTCTCCCTCTCTCTCTCTCTGTCTATCCCTGTGCTTGTGTGTGTGAGTATGTGCTTGCCTGTCTCTTTGTGAGTCTTTTTGTTTCTAACTCTATATGTTTGTGTGTTTATCTCTCCCTCTCTTTCTCTCTCTCTTTCTCTCTCTCTCTCTCTCTCTCTCTCTCTCTCTCTCTCTCTCTCTCTCTCTCTCTCTCTCTCTCTCTCTCTCTCTCTCTCTGTCTCTCTGTCTGTCTTTGTGTTTTTGTGTGTCTGACTCTGTACTTTGTGTGTTTTTATCTCTCTCACCTCACCCTGGCTTATATGTGTTTTGTCTCTCTCTCTTTCTCTCTTGCTCTCTGTCTTCTTTCTCCCTCCCTCCCCCTCTCTCTCTCCCTCTCTCTCTCTCTCTCCCTCTCTCTCTCTCTCTCTCTCTCTCTCTCTGTCTATCCCTGTGCTTGTGTGTGTGAGTATGGGCTTGCCTGTCTCTTTGTGAGTCTTTTTGTTTCTAACTCTATATGTTTGTGTTTATCTACTCTCTCTCTCTCTCTCTCTCTCTCTCTCTCTCTCTCTCTCCTTCTTTGCCCTTATGTCTGAGTGCGTGTTTTTCTGTCTTTGTGCATTTGTGTGTCTGGCTGTGTGTTTGTATGTGTTTTTGTCTCTCTCTCATCGTGTCTGTGCTACTGAGTATTTGTTTGGTTGTCTTTGTGTCTATCTTTGTGTGTCTGACTGTGTGTTTGCTTGTCTCTGTGTCCGTCTAAGTGTGTTTTTGTGTCTGCCTCTGTGTGTTTGTTTTTGTTGTCATCTTTCCACTTTGGTATTGGTATTAGTAGGACTTTTCACTCTGAATTCCCGATTTTTTTCAATAATCTTATAGAAAATACTAAGAAAACACGTCTCTATGGTTCAAATAAGTGCTATACAATCAGGGATGCTTAGTACTTGTTAAAAAAAAGTAAAAGGACTGCCACCATGAAAAGTTCCAAACGGTACTACGGACCATTCAAAGTGTGCCATGGTGGAATGAGTTGCCATGGACTATCACGTCCCAACAATGAGACTGTGCGTTTCCTCTATTCAAATAAAAATATCTATCGGGTTATACAAATGTCAGTAAACGCTCAAGTGATGATGACAGGTGCCACATGGATGCTTCGGGCGGCCAATTTTTAGAATATCATTGAAACAAGGAGAAGGCTCATTCAAGAAAATATTTTAAATTCTATGTCCTTTTTAAGTAATACGGAAATGTACAATTAAAGACGAAAAGATTTTAAAACGGATCAAATTTGTGCTAAAGGTAAGCAGCGATTTTAAAACTTAAAAGTCATATCCAAAATGCAAGGAGGGGGTTGCTCTGTTTTGAAATGTGATTTCCATATGTTGTAAAGGCTTTAATTTTATAGGGGGAAATTTATGAAACCACAAATGGAAGACGACAAGGAAAGGTCTATTCATGAAAATTTTGAGTACATTATATGGTTTTTACTCGTTCTTGCAAAAATATATAGGTTCTCAAACCAAATTGGAAAGCGAGTACAAGATTTATTAATTAAAAGTAATGGTTTTCATGCAGTATTGTATTTTTGATGTTTTAGATATACTTACGTCGAATTTCTCAACATTTATGCAGACAATCGTTGATTGCGCGACTGCATAGTTGAAAATAACCTTTTCCTAGATGTATGATATTGATTAGTTCCCTAAGATTACTGTGTTTCAATTATGTTTGTAAATTTGTTTATTAATAAAACTTATATGTACTATAGAAAGTCTTCATATATCAGATTTCTTGTTCCTTGATGAATCTTCAATATATAATCATTTACGCAATTAAATATCTGAAACCATTGGTAATTAACATCTCACTGACTTCAATACCTAACTTACCCTGTTTAGCTCACGTAAGAAAATTAGAAATTATGTAACCGCCACTTGTGCCTAAAAGATCAATAATCAATAACATTGTTAGATTCTAGCGCGCTGTCGGGGAGAATGGATATAAAACACAAGATTCATAGCTTTATCGATCTAAAAAAATCTGCAGGGAATTATCCTTATAGGAAACAGGAACACATTTATTTTCTAGAACATAGCATTAGGAAAGATGTGCTTGTCCAGATGTCTAAGGCACCGTTCCATCGGGGAAATCTCTGGTCCCATATTCGACTCCTACAGTGGACAAAAACCTTTGATGACAGATTATAAGGGTTCCCTGAGGAAAAAATCTTGAAGAAAATGTTTTTAATAAAAGATATATTTAAAAAAATTCTTGAAGAAAAAAAATTCTTGAAAAAAAAAACCTTTAAAGAAAAAAAGCCTCGAAGAAAAAACCACCTTGAAGAAAAAATGATTTTGAAGAAAATGAAATCTCGAAGAAAAAGAAATATTTCGAAAAAACAAAATATTACGTAAAACCCACGTGTGCACTGTCTTCAATTACAACCGGTGCTTCCCCAGTCGACTAGCTGGCCCTGAGCTTTAACAGGTTACGCAAGATTAGGTCATCCTCCATAAAGGCAAACACTTAAGTAACATCCAAGTCCCTATAGTATTACGCAACACCCAAGTGTACATAAGAATGTCTTGAAGAAAAAATTTGCATAATTAAACAAGTAATTCCTTTTGCGTAACAAAAAGATTAACTATAGTATTATGTAACAAACAAGTGTACTATACTATTCTGCAAGACCCATGTGCGTGTAATAATATCTTGAGGGATTGATAATTCCAATGGTACACCCTCTGTCCCAGCACTTAAGAATATTGAGGGGATACTACTAGTATAATCATAGGCAGCACAACAGCGCTGCCTAAGTAAAGAGCGATGTGGACACAATGTGTTTTTATCTTTTCACCAAGGCACTCCGTACAAAGGATTTGCCGTAGAAACTTTAAAAGGAACTCCTTCGATTGAAAATTGAAAATTCTAGTGCCTTGTCAACGAGTCAATAGTGATTGGAGGGCAACCGACTCCCCTAGAAGCTGAATCCATTCCCCAAACACACCCAATCCAAATTTTGAGACAGCCATTCTGTCAGCATGGTTTAAAGGTGCAGTAACGACGTCTCTGGGGATTCCAATCCCCTCATCCCCCATACACACAAACAGTCTTTGGAGCACAGTATATAAACTATGGGCATTATGATCTTTCTCTATCTCATCCATTATAAACACCCGGACTGAGGTGCGGGTGCTCCAGAGAACGTAGAAACATAAGTGACACTAGATCTTTACATGGTTAAAAAAGTCAGATTTCTCTTGAACACGAAACTTGGCTTCAACGTTGAAACACTAAATTTGGAAGAAACTAATCTTAAATTAATTTATTCCAATACATACTTGAAAATCGGTAAACGGTAGTGCAATGCTATTATTAGATGTTCTTAGGAATTAAAAGTAGGTTTTGAAGTCTCAAGTTGGTTTCAAAGGTATTTTGAGAAATTTTCTGCCAAAATACGTGTTCCAGGGTAATAGGAACGCTGATGGCAGATGAAATGAGAGGAGCTGTTTGTACGCACTAATGCAAGAATAAGTGGGAGGAGCTGTTTGTTCACACCGAGAATGAAGAGCCAGAAATTATCCGCGGTAAACTTACTGCTATATCTTTATACTGTGCTTCGGAGCAAGGGCTGAAAGACATGCAATCTCCCGTTGTTTATATATATACTATTTGTTATTGAGAAAGATGGGTATGTTTGACCTTTACTGTACAAAAATGCGAAAAATATTGAGGTGAACCTTTTAGAGAATTTTAAGGGTAGTGTTGAACTAAATCAAACGAGTTATGTGCATACGGGTTGTCAAAAGGGCGTAGCATAGGAATAACTGAATGTATTAATTTGGAACTTTCAGGAAAGGATGAGGGGGGTGTTTAATCGACCAAAAAGGTAATACTTTCCTTTTTGTCACTACTAATACTAATACACTACTAATAGTAGCACTAATACTACTATACCACTACTAATACCACTACTGTTCTAATAACTACTACCTCTACAGTAAGTACTACCAATGCTGAGGATATTGAAGTGAAAACTTAAGGAAGTGTTGAGGGGAAAGCTGAACTAAATCAAATACAGATTATTAAAAGGGAGTATCAGCCATATCTGTGGAATGACTTACCATATCCAGCTGAAGCTACCAGGGCATCATGAGGGAGATGCTCAATTGACAAAAGCCAACATGCGCATACTACTAGTGCTATTAATACCGCTGCTACTACTGTTGCTACTACAACTACTATTATAACAATACTACTGGTTCCATTGATCCCGCTACCTACTGAAGTTGTAGCTTTCAGGAAATGCTTTAAAGGGAATATCCATTCGCTAAAAAGGCAATGTGTACGCTACTAATAATACTTATACTACTGTTACTATTGCTACTCCAATTACTACTTCTATTGCAACTACTACTAGAGAGTAGTATCCCCAGAGGCACTTTAAGGACATGCCTTGCCTTTTCCTATACAATTTTGACAACATGCCCTCTCTTTTCCCATAGGATTCCGACAACATGCCCTCTGACGTCAAAGCAGCACATAGGGAAATTAACATTTAGTTTCTACAACGCCCATATCCCTTTTCCATAGGAGTTCAAGTACGGCCCTCTGATGTACTTGTTCATTCTAAGACATGTAAATAAAGTAGAAACAAAATTGTTATGTTGAAAAAAATAAACCTCAAAAAGTATTAAGAAAAATAGGGGATGGGCCCAAAAAGATGGATGGAGGGGGTCCTTGGAGGTTGGGAAGAGGGGACCTTGGATGTTGAGGTCCTTGGTGGCTAGGGGTATTGGTGGTTGCCGTCCTTGATGGTTCAAATCCTTAACCATCTGACTAATCCCATATTGTGTACTTGTTCATTCTAAGACATGTAAAAAAAGTTGAAATAAAATTATCATGTTAAAAAAAACACTTCAACAAAATATAAGAAAGAGGGGATGGGCCTTAAAAGTTGGATGGAGGAGGCACCTTGGTGGTTGAGCAGAGTGGACCTTGGAGGCTGAGGTCTTTGGTGGTTATGGTCATTGGTGGTTGCGGTCCTTGGGGTTTATAATCTATAGCCATCTCACTAATCCCATATTGTGTTATTGTCTATTATAATGACCAAAGCCGAGAAGTAAATCTATATCAAGTCACATGTCTCAAACTGCTTCACCCCAAATAATCCCCTAAAATGTCAATTAATCTCTGACGTTTTCTTTGTTCTGGCAAATGTGTACAGATACATTTTAAATTCCTATGAAGCCTATTTATTTTTCTCTCATGAATTCTTACACAATCGAAGCTCTCTAAGTATTGACGTATTTCATATCTGTATCAATTACACATCATCCTGTCTGGAAATTAATGATAATATGTTATCAAGGAATGTTCACGGGGTGAAATTGTGTCTTCCTTATATTAGTTGCCTCACTCCCGTTAGCATTTCTAGCTCTGTTATTGGTCTAGAAAGAGGATGTGGTCTTGTTCGTCTCGTATTGTAGCCCTCTGATTGGCTGCGATCTTGTTCGTCCCGTTGTTCGTCCTGGGGTAGCCTAATACCTGTTCTTCTACTCCTAATAGATGAATCTTTTGATGAAATTACCATTAGCCTTTTTTCACGTTTTATTTTTTTTTCATGTTTTTTTACTGCTTTTTTCTATGTTTTTGATTTTACGTTTGCATAGTCCTGTCTCAAAGCGCTGTCTTTTCGTAAAGGGGTCTCAGAAATAACTCTTAAAACGCTTTAAATATATCTCTAATATCCCTCCTCCCCCTCTTTGCACCATGGGTTGCATGCTAGGATTTGTTTTTCTATGATATATTAATCTTTTGCATGTATTACGATAAGCCTTTTTCACCCTTTATTTGTTTTGATTTGTCGTGTTTTATAACTGTGTTTTCTGTGTTTTTAACATTGTTTGTAAATCTGATTGAAATAATAAAATCTCTATTTACAAAGTCTGTGGTTTTAAGATTTATTGTTTTGGACTATCAATGGGATTATACATTTTAAGCACTCCTTAGTCTGTATCGCTATTAATATCTTGAGAGCAAATATCTCCGGGAGCGTGTCAAATTCCGAGCAGTAACACACCGTTCTAACGAGTGCCAAAAATATAGAATCTCAGGTGTCATGCCGTAAGTTAATTTTAGAATATAGTGAGCAGGACAAAATATTAGAAATGGCTTGTCAGTCCTCCCGGTTTAGGTACAAATCCGTTGGATGGGAAAGACCTTTCGAGTCCTGGCAGGGTCAAAGAAACAACTAAAGAAAGAAAGAAAATTGTTTTGAGCGTCTCGGGAGAAAATGAGACGTCAAAATGGGTATATTGTGACAGTGATGCGCTATCACTACGAAAGGTGTGTGCTTTTGTTACGTTATAAGCAGGGATTCCCCATGGGTTCCAGGCGAGATCAAGAACTATAGAAAAAAAAATTAAAGAAAGAACGAAAAGGCGTTGAACGTTTCAAGCAAAAAAAGAGACGTCAAAATTGGTATTATGTGTCAGTGATGTATACCGACATTGCGTAAGATGCGCTGGTTTTAAATAAAGTGTAAGCCACCATTACGTAAGGTGTGAGCTGGCGTTATGTTACAACTGGGGATTCCCCCATGGCTTCCTGTCGCAAAGTTACATAAAATTGTGTCAAGCATATTACACCTGAGCGTTTGAAACGGGGTGTGTTGTGACGTCATTGGAGTCCACAGGGGTGTGGTACGGGAATCTTGGCAGCTGACTGTATTGTAAAGGTGCGATGGGATAAGAGCTCCATGCCTAATGGGCCGCTTGAAATCCAATACTAATTTTTCTATGGATGCCGTGACGTCAGAGGGCTGCGCTTGAAATCCTATGGAAAAGGGATATGGGCGTTGTAAAAATTCCATGTTAATTTCCCTATGGCTGCCGTGACGTCAGAGGGCAAATTATCATAATTATATGGGAAAAGGGATGGCTTGTTGTAAGAATTCTATGGATAAGAGGGATGTTTAACGGACCATAAGGTATCATATTAATACTACTAATGTTACTAGTAGTACTAGTGGTATTACTATTAATGCTACTATTAGTCCTACAACTAGTACTACTCTTACGCCTACTACTACTACTGTGACTACTATTACGATAATGGCTAAGGTGTAAGGTAAAATTTTCAGAGAATATTGAGAGGGTAAGTTGAACTTAATCACAATACGCCATCTGCAAGCAGGTTATCAAAATTCCGTACCAGCAACGTCTTAGGAACGGCTTGATGTGTGAAACTGAAACTTACAGGGCTTGTTTTGGGGGATGAGGGACTAACTAAAATGCAACAATTGCATCTTGCTTCTACTACTTCTATTGCTACCAATACTACTGCTACTGCTACTATTCTCACGACTACTACTTAAGCAAAGGCTACTACTATTAATTCTATTGCTACTGCAACTACTGCTACTACTATTACAACTGATACTACTACTACTGCTACTAAAGCTAAGGATATTAGGAGAAAAATTTTGGGGAGCATTAAAACAGTCTTGAACTAAATCAAAACGCACTATGCACATACAGGTTGTCAAGAGGAAATGTCATCGTGTGTTGAGGGGGAGAAAAATACCAAAGCTGCTATGCGCATACTGCTACTAATGCTACTGCTAGCATTGTTACTACTGACGCTAAGGGTATTAAGATGAAGCTTTCAAGAAATGTCTTGGTGGATTTTGAGCAAAACCAAAGCGAACTATGAGCATTTAGATTGTCAAAATTATGTAACAGCAATATTTCAGGAATGGCTTACATAATTAAGTTAGAACTCTTCAGGGTATGTTATAGTAGATGACAAGCTGTGACATTTTGTGAGGATGACAACCCACAGCCCCCAGGGTTAGGTAATTTATGCCTGGGTTTATATAAGGTGTCTATAGAAAGGGTGATCGTATTAACTTTGGAGGAGGTTCACTGGATTGGTAATCAAAACTTATAGAGTCCTTTTTAAGATCCAGAGTGATTAAAGGGTTGGTACCCTCCCCCCCCCCAAACCTCTTATTTTCCCGAAATGAATTTGATAGAAATTTTGAGATGGTCATTTGTAGTCATAAAAATTTCAAAAAATGTTTATTTGATTGGAAATTGAAAGGGCTAGTACCCTCTTTACAATTGAAAAGTGATCGGAGGGCAACAATTCCCATCCCTCACTCCCATCAATTCCCAAAATACATCTAAATAAAAGTTTGGGATAGCCATTTTGTTCAGTATAGGTGAAAGGTCTGGAAAATATGTCTCTGACAACCCCCATACCTTCTTAAGACCAGAAAATAATTTGCATTTTACTGAAAAAAAAAATGGATGTGGATTGTCACGTTTAGTACACATATACTGATATTCATTAACATTCATTAAGGCTTTGAAAAATTTTTATTTATTAAAGTTTTAAAAGTTAATAAATTTTAAACGTATCCAGTTTATTTAAATCATACGATAAATAACCGAGTCAAACTCAAAACGAGCAAAAATTAACGTGAGCAGGGCTGACAGACCCCTTGCCTTCTCAAGACCAGAACTTAATATGCACTTTACTTAAAACTAAATAAATTTAAAATGTTTTCACTTTTACTTGTTTAAAATGTTTTTACTAGATATATGCAGGGGGAAGTCCTCCTCCTTGCAATCCAATTACAGCGCAAGTGTATGGTGCCCTTTTTAAGAGTAACAAGAGATTGGATGACAAGCAGCCCTTCTCTCAAGCCCATTCATTTTCCAAACACATCCAGTCAAAATTTTGAGATAGCCATTTTGTTCAGCATAGTAGAATGGTCCAGCAACTATATCTTTAGGGATAAAAGGCATGTCAACCCCCCACATTTATGCAATTTGTCCATTATGTTTCAAAACTAAATGCTGCTTTAAAATAAATCAAAAGGCATCGTGTCTATGGTTGCCAATAAAACACCTCAGCAATATATCGAGAATGACTAGGAGTATTAAGTTAAAACTTTTGAGATACTACCTAGAATGATCAATAGTAAGGTCAAATAATCTCCCAAGCGTAAATCTACCGCAAATCACTATCAATAAATAAAAGAAACTCAAAACGAACAGAAATCACAATAAATAGCCAAGTCAAACTCAAAACAAACAAAAATTAACATAAGTAGGGCTGATAACAACTATGCCTTCTTAAGACCAGAACATAATTTGTGCTTTACTGAAAACAAATACGTTTGAAATGTTTTCACCTTTCTTACTTTCATAAACGAAAAATTATCAAAACCTTAAGGAAAAATGTCAGTATATGTCAATTAAACTGACAATCCACGGTCATTTGTTTGTTTGTTGTTTTTTTCAGTAAAGCGCAAATTGGGTTGTGATCTTTAGAGGGCATAGGGGTTTTTAGCCCTATTGTTAAGTTTTGCTCGTTTTGAGTTTGACTCGGCCATTTATTGTAATTTCTGTTCGTTTTGACTTTTGGTAATTTATTGATTGTGATTTGTGGTAGTTTTACGCTTGGAAGATTATTAGACTTTAGTCTTGGTCATTCTTGGCTTAATGGAGCTTTTTACTTTTCCTTGGAAAACTTTTCTCGTGGAAAAATCTATTCGAATTAATCAGCATAAAAGGCCAATTCTATTGGCATATCAGTTGTTATCAAAACTTCCTTTTTTAAATTTCCGGTCACTAGTATCCCAAGTCGTACCTTAGTTACAGTTCGCTAGCACGAACTGTTTAGCTGCAGAAAATTGCCAGAAACCAGAAAAATTGCATGTCAGATACTTGTGAGTAGAAGGGCCTCAATTGATCGTGTCACGCACCCCTGCTGCCACCTATAACTTTTTTGCACCCCATATATGGGCATAGAGTCCCTAGGGAGAACACGTGGTTTATGGTTTTCTCACTGAGAATGGAAAAACAGGAATTTTCTCACTTGGAAAAACAGGAATTTTCTCACATTTATGTCTGTTTTCATGGATGTTTATGTGTGTTGATCAATTTATTTGATTTTTTTATGGATTTTGTCAGTGAGATTTGGAAAAACAGAAACTTTCTCACTTGAAAAACCCTAAACCACGTGGTCCTGTCACGAGTAGCACCTGTGCTGTCGACCTCAATTCACCTATCGTGAATCAATAATTCCCCTTAGAAACAACAAATTAATTCCCCTTTCTTGACAGATCAATCAACCAATGACATCATCTGTCAGACTTTAAAAATTTTCGCCTAGAAACGATTCTCCAGGAATAGATCCAAGTCATTAATGTCTTTGCCTCGGAAACAACTCTTTTGGTCGAACTCCAAAGGATATTAATAACCAAAGGCCATGGAAACAATTCTCCAAGAAACATCTTAGCGATGAATTGTTTTAGCGCGGGAATCAGGTTTCTTATTAATTTGAAATGTGTTAGCGCAGAGATGCCAAACAAAAGGAACACGCTGAAATTACGTTTAGGGATTATTTGGGCGAAACCGTTTTATCCATTTTATGGGATTATTTCGGCGAAACAGTTAGAGACATTTTGAAAGAAGATTTTAGGAAAGGTTTTAGAAGAGAATTTGAGGGTGAAACTCTGTGGTCGTTATAATACACAAGTTCCATTTGAACAGTGTTGTGAGGTCCTCTACCCCAACCCCAAAGGGTTCCGATCCCCCACCCCAACCCCGAAGGAAGCCGCGGTACTCAAAGGTCCCCACAAGCTCCCAAAGAGCCCCAGCCCCCCAAACGCCCTACTCAGACCCTCAAAGGCCCTCCTCTGGTCCTCAAAGGGCCCCCAGACCCCCAAAGGGCACCCCGGACCCCAAAGGCCCCCCCCGGTCCTCAAAGGTCCCCCGGGCCCGAGAAGCGCCGTGGGGCCGGAAAGCGCCCAATGGGGATGCGCTGCAGGGGGATGCGCCGCAGGGGGATGCGCCGCGGGTCGGGGGAAGCACCGCAGGAATGTGCCGCAGGGATGCGCCGCAGGAATGCGCCGCAGGGATGCGCCGCAGGGATGCGCCTCAGGGATGCGCCGCTTTTTGTTAGAGTTCTAGTTTACTTTAATTTTAGTTAAGAGTTTGATGTTTTACCTTTGAGTTTCAGTTAGAGTTCTGGTTTAGTTTTAGTTAAGAGTTTAGAGTTTTTAGCTTAGAGTTTTTGTTGAAGTTCTAGTTTAGTTTAGTTTTAGTTAATAGTTTTGAGTTTTAGCTTAGAGTCATAGCTTAGAGTTTTTGTTAGAGTTCTAGTTTAGTTTAATTTTAGTTAAGAGTTTGATGTTTTACATTTGAGTTTCAGTTAGAGTTCTAGTTTAGTTTAGTTTTAGTTAAGAATTTAGAGTTTTTATCTTAGAGTCTTAGCTTAGAGTTTTTGTTGAAGTTCTAGTTTATTTTAGTTTTATTTAATAGTTTAGATTTTTAGCTTAGAGTCGTAGCTCAGAGTTTTTGTTAGAGTTCTAGTTTATTTTAATTTTATTTTAGAGTTTAGAGTTTTAGCTTAGTCTTAGCTTAGAGTTTTTTTGTTAGAGTTCTAGTTTAGTTTAATTTTAGTTGAGAGTTTGATTTTTTTACCTTTGAGTTTCAGTTAGAGTTTTAGTTTAGTTTTAGTTAAGAGTTTGGTGTTTTACCTTAGAGTATTAGCTTAGAGTTTTAATTTGAGTTATATTTTATTTTATTTTTAGTTAAGATTTTAGATTTTTAGATTAGAGTATTTTTTGTTAGAGTTCTAGTTTAGTTTAATTTTAGCTAAGAGTTTGATTTTTTTACCTATGAGTTTCAGTTAGAGTTCTAGTTTAGTTTTAGTTAAGAGTTTAGAGTTTTTAGATTAGAGTTTTTATTGAAGTTATAGTTTAGTTTAGTTTTAGTTAATAGTTTATATTTTAGCTTAGAGTCTTAGCTTAGATTTTTTGTTATAGTTCTAGTTTAGTTTTATTTTAGTTAAGAGTTTGATGTTTTACATTTGAGTTTCAGTTAGAGTTCTAGTTTAGTTTAGTTTTAGTTAAGAATTTAGAGTTTTTAGCTTAGAGTCTTAGCTTAGAGTTTTGTTTGTGTGTGTGTGTAAGTTTTTGTGTGTGTGCGAGTTTTTTTGTGTGTGCAAATATCAATTCTATTTTCCTAAAATAATATAAAATTTTCTTGTGTGTATGTGTGTGTAATAAGTTTTTGTGTGTGTGTAAGTTTTTGTGTGTGTGTATGTTTTTGTGTGTGTAAGTTTTTGTGTGTGTGTAAGTTTTTTTATGCTTGTGTTAGTTTTTTTGTGTGTTTTAGTTTTTTTTGTGGATTTTATTTTTTGTGTGTGTAAGGTTTTTGTGTGTATGTAAGTTTTTGTGTGTTTGTAAGTTTTTGTGTGTGTGTAAGTTTTTGTGTGTGTGTGTAATTTTTTGTGTGTGTGTTTGTTTTTTTTTGTGTTTCTGTAATTTTTTGTGTGTGTGTAAGTTTTGTTTGTGTGTAAGTTTTTGTGTGTGTTTGTTAGTTTTTGTGTGTTTGTTAGTTTTTGTGTATGTTTAAATTTTTATGTTTATTTATTTTTTTTTGTGTGTTTTTTTTTTTTGTTGTGTGTGTTAGTTTTTGTGTGTGTGCAGTTTTTTGTGTAATAAGTTTTTTTGTTTTTTTAAGTTTTTGTTTTTGTGTAAGTTTTTGTGTGTATGTAAGTTTTTGTGTGTGTGTAAGTTTTTTGTGTGCGTGTGTGTTTGTGTGTGTATGTGTTTGTGTGTATGTAAGTTTTTGTGTGTGTAGGTTTTTGTGTGTGTAAGTTTTTGTGTGTATGTAGTTTTGTGTGTGTGTGTTTTGTGTGTGTGTAAGTGCTTTTGTGTGTGTGTAAGTTTTTTGTGTGTGTAAGTTTTTTGTGTGTGTGTAAGTTTTTGTGTGTATGTAAGTTTTTGTGTGTGTGTGGTTTGTGTGTGTGTTTGTTTTTGTGTGTGTGTTTGTTTTTGTGTGTGTTTTTGTTTTTTTGTTTTTTTTAGTTTGTGTGTGTGTGTGTAAGTTTTTGTGTGTGTGTAAGTTTATGTTTGTGTGTAAGTTTTTGTGTGTGTGTAAGTCGTGTGTGTATGTGTGTGTGTGTAAGCCTTTGTGTGTGCGTAAGTTTTGTGTGTGTGTGTAAGTCTTCGTGTGTGTGTAAGCTTTGTGTGTGTGTGTAAGTTTTTGTGTGTGTGCAAGTTTCTGTGTGTGTGTGTCTGTGTGTGTGTGTGTGTGTGTGTGTGTAAGTCTTGTGTGTGTGTAGTCTATGTGTGTGTAAGCTTTGTGTGTGTGTGTCTTAGTGTGTGTGTGTGTGTGTGTGTGCTTTGTGTGTGTAGTCTTGTGTGCGTGTGTCAGTGTTGTGTGTGTGTAGTTTCTGTGTGTGTGCAGGTCTTTGTGTGTGTGTGTGTTCGTGTGTGTGTAAGTTCTTGTGTGTGTGTAAGTCTTCGTGTGTGTGTGCGTCTGTGTGTGTGTAAGTTCTTGTGTGTGTGTGTAAGTCCATGTGTGTGTGTGTAGCTTGTGTGTGTGTGTGCAAGTTCTGTGTGTGTGTAAGTTTTGTGTGTGTGTGCTTTTGTGTGTGTGTAAGTTTTTGTGTGTGTGTAAGTTTTTGTGTGTGTGTAAGTTTTGTGTGTGTGTGTAAGTTTTTGTGTGTGAGTGTAAGTTTTTGTGTGTGTGTAAGTTTTCGTGTGTGTGTAAGTTTTTGTGTGTGTGTAGTTTTGTGTGTGTGTGTTTGTGTGTGTAAGTTTTTGTGTGTGTGTGTTTTGTGTGTGTGTAAGTTTTTGTGTGTGTGTGTTTCTGTGTGTGTTTGTAAGTTTGTGTGTGTGTGTGTTTGTGTGTGTGTAAGTTTTTGTGTGTTTGTGTGTAAGATTTGTGTGTGTGTGTGTAGTTTATGTGTGTGTGTAAGTTTTTGTGTGTGTGTGTTTTGTGTGTGTGTAAGTTTTTTTGTGTGTGTAAGTTTTTGTGTGTGTGTGTTTTTGTGTGTGTGTAAGTTTTTGTGTGTGTGTGTTTTTGTGTGTGTGTGTTTTGTGTGTGTGTAAGTTTTTTGTGTGTGTAAGTTTTTGTGTGTGTGTGTAAGTTTTGTGTGTGTGTGTAAGTTTTTGTGTGTGTGTATTTTTGTGTGTGTGTGTGTTTATGTGTGTGTGTGTTTTGTGTGTGTGTAAGTTTGTGTGTGTGTAAGTTTGTGTGTGCGTAAGTTTTTGTGTGTGTGTAAGTTTTTTTGTGTGTGTAAGTTTTTGTGTGTGTGTGTGTAAGTTTTTGTGTGTGTGTGTGTGTGTGTACCCATATCAATTCTATTTTCCTAAAATAATATAAAAATTTCCACTTCAATTCAGATTTTTCTCAAACAGATGAAAGAATTTAAAATACTGTTCTAAATTTTTCATAGAAGATAGAAAAGTTCAAGTTCTTTTCTGAATTTTACCAAAGAACATAATTCAATTCTAATTTCTCCAGAGAAAATAAAAAGCTTCCACTTCAGTTTTAAGTTCACCAAGACATGAAAAATTTAAAGTTCACTTCTAAATTTTTCCGTAGAAGATAGGTAAAGTTATACTATGATTCTGATTATTTTCCATGAAGATAAAAAGTTTCACTTTATTTCTAAATTTTCTTAAATTCAATTCCGACCTTTCTCAAAGAGATGAAAAAATTTAAAGTTCTGTTCCAAATATTTTCCCGGAAGAAGAAAGTTCAACTTCGATTCTGAATTTTCTCAATGAAAATGAAATAAGTTATTGATCAATTCTATTTTCCCAAAATAATATAAAAAGTTTCCACTTCAGTTCAGATTTTTCTCAAAGAGATGAAAAAATTAAAAATGTTCCTCAAAATTTTTCATAGAAGATAGAAAAGTTCAAGTTCTCTTCTGAATTTTACCAAAGAACACAATTCAATTCTAATTTCTCCAGAGAAAATAAAAGCTTCCACAGATTATTTTCCATGAAGATAAAAAGTTTCACTTTAATTCTAAATTTTCTAAATTCAATTCCGACCTTTCTCAAAGAGATGAAAAAATTTAAAGTTCTGTTCCAAATATTTTCCGGAAGAAGAAAAGTTCAACTTCGATTCTGAATTTTCTCAATGAAAATGAAATAGGTTATTGATCAATTCTATTTTCCTAAAATAATATAAAATTTTACACTTCAATTCAGATTTTTCTCAAAGAGATGATAAAATTTAAAATACTGTTCCAAATTTTTCTTACAAGATAGAAAAGTTCAAGTTCTCATCTGAATTTTACCAAAGAACATAATTCAATTCTAATTTCTCCAGAGAAAATAAAAAGCTTCCACTTAAGTTTTAAGTTGACCAAGACATAAAAAATTTAAAGTTCAGTTCTAAATTTTTCCGTAGAAGATACGAAAAGTTATACTATGATTGTGATTATTTTCCGTGAAGATGAAAAGTTTCACTTTAATTCTAAATTTTCTGAAATTCAGTTCCGACTTTTCACATAGAGATGAAAAAATTTAAAGTTCTGTTTCAAATTTTTCATTGAAGATAGGAAAAGTTATACTTTGATCGTAAATATTCAAGTTCTCTTCTGAATTTTACCAAAGAACATAATACAGCTATAAGGTCTCCAGAAAAAATAAAAAGCGTCCACTTCATTTTTAAGTTCACCAAGAAAAGACAAATTTAAAGTTCTGTTTAAAAATTTTTGCTAGAAGATTGAAAAAGTTATACTATGATTGAGATTATTTTCTATTAAGATAAAAGGTTTCACTTTAATTCTAATTTTTCTTAAATTCAATTCAAACTTTTCTCAAAGAGATGAAAAAATTTAAAGTTCTGTTCCAAATATTTTCCCGGAAGAAGAAAAGTTCAACTTCGATTCTGAATTTTCTCAAAGAAAATGAAATAAGTTGTTGATCAATTCTATTTTCCCAAAATAATATAAAAATTTTCCACTTCACTTCAGATTTTTCTCAAAGAGATGAAAAATTTTAAATACTGTTCCAAATTTTTCATAGAAGATAGAAAAGTTCAAGTTCTCTTCTGAATTTTACCAAACAACACAATTCAATTCTAATTTCTCCAGAGAAAATAAAAAGCTTCCACAGATTATTTTCCATGAAGATAAAAAATTTTTTCCATAGAAGATAGGAAAAGTTATACTATGATTGTGATTATTTTCTATGAAGATAAAAAGTTTCACTTCAATTTTAAATTTTCTCAAAGAAGTGAAGAAAAGTTCAACTTCGATTCTGAATTTTCGCAATGAAAATGAAATGAGTTATTGATCAATTCTATTTCCCAAAATAATATAAAAATTTTCCACTTCAGTTCAGATTTTTCTCAAACAGATGAAAAAATTTTAAATACAGTTCCAAATTTTTTCATAGAAGATACAAAAGTTCAAGTTCTCTTCTGAATTTTACCAAAGAACATAATTCAATTCTAATTTCTCCAGAGAAAATAAAAGCTTCCACGTCAGTTTTAAGTTCACCAAGACATAAAAATTTAAAGTTCAGTTCTAAATTTTTCCATAGAAGATAAGAAAAGTTATACTATGATTTTGATTATTTTCATGAAGATAAAAAGTTTCACTTTAATTCTAAATTTTCTTAAATTCAATTCCGACCTTTCTCAAAGAGATGAAAAAATTTAAAGTTCTGTTCCAAATATTTTTCCAGAAGAAGAAAAGTTCAATTTCGATTCTGAATTTTCTCAATGAAAATGAAATAAGTTATTGATCAATTTTATTTTCCTAAAATAATATAAAATTTTCCACTTCAATTCAGATTTTTCTCAAAGAGATGAAAAAATTTAAAACATTGTTCCAAATTTTTCATAGAAGATAGGAAAAGTTATACTATGATTGTGAATATTCTTCATGAAGATATGGAGCTCCACTTTAATTCTGAGTTTTCTCGAAGAAGTGCAAAATGTACAAGTTCTCTTCTGAATTTTCTTAGAGAAGAGAAAAAAGTTAGCTCAATTCTGAAATTTACCATTGAAAATGAAAAGCTTCCATTTCAGTTCCTAATTTCTCAAAGACATAAAAATTTAAAGTTCAATTCTAAATTTTTCCTTAGAAGATAGGAATGGCTATACTATGAATGTGATTATTTACCATGAAGATAAAAAGTTTCACTTTACTTCTAATTTTTGTTAAATTCAGTTCATTCATCTAACCACCAAAAACAATAGGTTAGGTTAGGTATAAATAAATATTAATAAATAATTAGAAACATTTCTCCATGTTTAAGTTAGTTAGGTTAGGTAAACTTATCACGAGCGCTCAAGATAAGCTAACCTAACCTAACTTAAACATGGTAAAAAGATTAAATTAGGTTAGGTTAGGCTAGATTTAGTTAGGTTAAGTTAGGTTAGGTTAGGTTAGCCTACGCACGCGCGCGGACGTAGGCAAACCTAACCTAACCTAACTTAACCTAACCTAACTTAATCTAGCCTCACCTAACCTAATTTAATCTTTTTACCATGTTTAAGTTAGGTTAGGTTAGCTTATCATGAGCGCTCGTGATAAGTTTACCTAACCTAACCTAACTTAAACATGGAGAAATGTTTCTAATTATTTATTAATATTTATTTATACCTAACCTAACCTATTGTTTTTGGTGGTTAGATGAATGAACTGAATTTAACAAAAATTAGAAATAAAGTCAAAACTTTTTATCTTCATGGTAAATAATCACAAACATTGTAAAACCATTCTTATCTTCTAAGGGAAAATTTAGAATTGAACTTATAAATGTTTTATATCTTTGAGAAGTTGGTAACTGAAATGGTAGCTTTTTCATTTTCAAAGCTAAATTTCAGAATTGAGCTAACTTTTTTTCTCTTCTCTAAGAGAATTCAGAAGAGAACTTGTACATTTTGCACTTCTTCGAGAAAACTCAGAATTAAAGTGGAGCTCCATATCTTCATGAAGAATATTCACAATCAAAGTATAACTTTTCCTATCTTCTATGAAAAATTTGGAACACAATTTTAAATTTTTTCATCTCTTTGAGAAAAATCTGAATTGAAGTGGAAAATTTTATATTATTTTAGGAAAATAGAATTGATCAATAACTTATTTCATTTTCATTGAGAAAATTCAGAATCAAAATTGAACTTTTCTTCTTCATGGAAAATAATTTGGAACAGAACTTTAAATTTTTTCATCTCTTTGAGAAAGGTCGGAATTGAATTTAAGAAAATTTAGAATTAAATTGAAACTTTTTATCTTCATGAAAATAATCAAAATCATAGTATAACATTTCTTATCTTCTATGGAAAAATTTAGAAGTGAACTTTAAATATCTCATGTCTTGGTGAACTTAAAACTGACGTGGAAGCTTTTTATTTTCTCTGGAGAAATTAGAATTGAATTATGTTCTTTGGTAAAATTCAGAAGAGAACTTGAACTTTTTGTATCTTCTATGAAAAAATTTGGAACTGTATTTAAAATTTTTTCATCTGTTTGAGAAAAATCTGAACTGAAGTGGAAATTTTTTATATTATTTTGGGGAAATAGAATTGATCAATAACTTATTTCATTTTCATTGCGGAAATTCAGAATCGAGGTTGAACTTTTCTTCACTTCTTTGAGAAAATTTAAAATTGAAGTGAAATTTTTTGTCTTCATAGAAAATAATCACAATCATAGTATAACTTTTCCTATCTTCTATGGAAAATTTGTTTTATCTTCATGGAAAATAATCTGTGGAAGCTTTTTATTTTCTCTGGAGAAATTAGAACTGAATTGTGTTCTTTGGTAAAATTAAGAAGAGAACTTGAACTTTTCTATCTTCTATAAAAAATTTGGAACAGTATTTAAAATTTTTTCATGTCTTTGAAAAAAATCTGAACTGAAGTCGAAACTTTTTATATTATTTTGGGAAAATAAAATTGATCAATAACATATATCATTTTCATTGAGAAAATTCAGAATCGAAGTTGAACTTTTCTTCTTCCTGAAAAATATTTGGAACAGAACTTTAAATTTTTTCATATCTTTGAGAAAAGTCTGAATTGAATTTAAGAAAATTTAGAATTAAAGTGAAACCTTTTATCTTAATAGAAAATAATCACAATCATAGTGTAACTTTTTTTATCTTCTAAGAAAAAATTTTGAATTGAACTTTAAATTTTTCATGTCTTGGTAAACTAAAAGCTGAAGTGGAAGCTTTTTTTTTTCTTTGTAGAAATTAAAATTGAATTATGTTATTTGGTAAAATTAAGAAGAGAACTTGAATATTCACGATCAAAGTATAACTTTTCCTATCTTCAATGAAAAATTTGGAACAGAACTTTAAATTTTTTCATCTCTATGTGAAAAGTCGGAACTGAATTTAAGAAAATTTAGAATTAAATTGAAACTTTTAATCTTCACGGAAAATAATCACAATCATAGTATAACTTTTCCTATCTTCTACGGAAAAATTTAGAACTGAACTTTAAATTTTTTATGGCTTGGTCAACTTAAAACTCAAGTGGAAGCTTTTTATTTTCTCTAGAGAAATTAGAATTGAATTATGTTCTTTGGTAAAATTCAGAAGAGAACTTGAACTTTTCTATCTTCTAAGAAAAATTTGGAACAGTATTTAAAATTTTTTCATATCTTTGAGAAAGATCTGAATTGAGGTGTAAAATTTTATATTATTTTATGAAAATAGAATTGATCAATAGCTTATTTAATTTTCATTGAGAAAATTCAGAATCGAAGTTTAACTTTTCTTCTTCCGGGAAAATATTTGGAGCAGAACTTTAAATTTTTTCATCTCTTTGAGAAAGGTCGGAATTGAATTTAAGAAAATTTAGAATTAAATTGAAACTTTTTATCTTCCTGGAAAATAATCTGTGGAAGCTTTTTATTTTCTATGGAGAAATTAGAATTGAAATGTGTTCTTTGGTAAAATTCAGAAGAGAACTTGAACTTTTCTATCTTCTATGAAAAATTTGGAACAGTATTTTAAATTTTCTCATCTCTTTGAGAAAAATCTGAACTGACGTGGAAAATTTTTATATTATTTTGGGAAAATAGAATTGATAAATAACTTATTTCATTTTAATTGAGAAAATTCAGAATCGAAGTTTAAATTTTCTTCTTCAGGTAAAATATTTGGAACAGAAGTTTAAATTTTTTCATCTCTTTGAGAATGGTCGGAATTGAATTTAAGAAAATTTAGAATTAAAGTGAAACTTTTTATCTTCATGGAAAATAATCAGAATCATAGTATAACTTTTTCTATCTTCTACGGAAAAATTTAGAAGTGAACTTTAAATTTTTCATGTCTTGGTGAACTTAAAACTGAAGTGGAAGCTTTTTATTTTCTCTGGAGAAATTAGAATTTAATTATGTTCTTTGGTTAAATTCAGAAGAGAACTTGAACTTTCTATCTTCTATGAAAAATTTAGAACAGTATTTTAAATTATTTAATCTGTTTGAGAAAAATCTGTATTGAAGTGGAAATTTTTATATTATTTTAGGAAAATAGAATTGACATGGGTACACACACAGAAACTCACACACACACAAAAACTTACACACACACACACAAAAACTTACACACACAAAAAAACTTACACACACACAAAAACTTACACGCACACACAAACTTACACTCACACAAAAACTTACACACACACATAAACTTACACACACACAAAAACTTACACACACAAAAAAAATCTTACACACACACAAAAAAACTTACACACACAAAAAAGATTGCAAAAACACACAAAATTACACACACACACACATAAAATTACACACACACACAAAAAAATACACACACACACACAAAAACATACACACACACATAAAATTACACACACACACAAAAACTTACACACACAAAAAAAAACTTACACACACACAAAAACTAAAAAAAACACAAAAAAATACACACACACAAAAACTAATAAACACAAAAACTTACACACACAAAAAAATACACACATACAAAAAATTACAAACACACGAAAACTAACACACACACAAAAAAACTTACAAACACATAAACTTACACAAAAATAAAAACTTACACACACACACAAAAACTTACACAAACACACAAAAACTTACACACACACAAAAACTTACAAACACATAAAAACTTACACACACACAAAAACTTACACACACATAAAAACTTACACACACACACACAAAAACTCACTAACACAAAAAAAAACAAACAAATACACATACTTACACACAAACAATAACTTATACATACATAAAATAATACACACACACAAAAACTTACACACACAAAAAAACATACACACACACAAAAACTTACACACACACAAAAAAACTTACACACACACAAAAACATACACACACACAAAATCTTACACACACACAAAAACTTACACACACACAAAAACATACACACACACACAAAACTTACACACACAAAAACTTAAACACACACAAAAAACTTAAACACACACAAAAACTTACACACACACAAAAACACACACACACATAACAATAAGCACATACAAAATGAAATGAAAAAACACACTCAAACACATAAAATAACAAGAAAGAACAAAAACATACACACACACAAAAACATACACACACACACAAAAACATACACACACACACAAAAACATACGCACACACACAAAAACTAACACACACACAAAAAGTTAGACACACATAAAAACTTACACACACACAAAAACTTACACACACACAAAAACTTACACACACACAAAAACTTACACACACACAAAAAAAAACACACACACACAAAAACGTACACACACACACAAAAACATACACACACACAAAAACTTAAACACAAACAAAAAAAAAACTAACACACACACAAAAACTTAAACACACAAAAAAACTCACAAACACACAAAAACTTACATAAACACAAAAACTTACATAGACAAAAAAACATTACACACACATAAAACTTATATACACAAAAAAAAATGACACAAAAAAAAAAAATTACACATACACAAAAAAAATTACACACACAAAAACTAGACCACAAACAAAATAAAACAAACACAACAAAAACACAAAAACATACAAACACACAAAAAACTTACACACACAAAAAACTTACATACACACACAAAAACTAACACGCTCAAAAAAAAACTAACACACACACAAAAAATTACACACACAAAAAATTAAACACACACAAAAACTTACACACACACAAAAACTTATTACACACACACTTACACACACACAAAAAATTACACACACATAAAAACTTAAACACAAAAAATAAAACTATAAAACAAATAAAAACATACACACACAAAAAAACTTACACACAAACATTAACTTACACACACACACAAAAACTTAGACACACATAAAAACATACACACAAACAAAAACAAAAACCAACACATAAAAACTTACACACACACAAAAACTTAAACACACACACAAAAAAATACACACACAAAAAAACTTTCACACACAAAAACTTACACACACACAAAAAACTTACACACACACAAAAAAATACACACACAAAAAAAATAACACACACACACAAAAACTTACACACACACAAAAACTAACACACACACAAAAACCTACAAACACACAAAATCTTACACACACACAAAAAAACTTACACACACACACAAACGAACACACACACAAAAAAAAACACACACCAAAAAAAAAAAAAACAAACAAAAAATTACACACACACAAAAACATAAACACACAAAAACTGAAACACACACAAACACATACAAACACACAAACACACGAATAAACTTACTAACACACATAAAAACTTACACACACAAAAAAACTTACACAGACACACAAAAACTAACACACACACACAAAAACTAACACACACACAAAAAAACTAACGCACAAACAAAAACTTACACGCACAAAAGAACTTACACACACACGAAATCTTACACACACATAAAAACATACACACACACAAAAATATACACACACACAAAAAATTACACACACACAAAAAAATACACACACACACAAAAACAAAAGGAAACATAAAAACTTACACACACACACACAAAAAACTTACACACACACAAAAACTTAAACACACACAAAAACTAACAGACACAAAAAAAATTACATACCCACAAAAATTTACATAAACAAAAAAACCTTACACACACAAAAAAATTAAATAAACAAAAAAAACTTACACACACACAAAAACTTACACATGCACAAAAAAACTTACACACACACAAAAACTTACACACACACAAACTTAAACACACACTACATACACACAAAAACTTACATACACACAAAAACCTTACACACACAAAAAACTTACATACACACACAAAAACTTACACGCGCACAAAAAAACTTACACACACACAAAAACTTACACACACAAAAACTTAAACACACACAAAAACTAACAAACACACAAAAAATTAAAAAACACAAACATAAACACAAAAAAAAAATAACAAAAAAAAAAAAAATAAAACAAACCAACGAAAAAAATAAAAAACATAAAAACTTACACAAACACAAAAAATTACAAAAAAACAAAAACTTACACACACACAAAAAATCTTACACAAAAAAAAAAAATTACACACACACAAAATCAATAAGACACACAAAAAAACTTAGACAAAAAAAAACAATTACACACACACAAAAACTAACACACACATAAAAACTTACATAAACAAAAAAAATTACATACACACAAAAACCTCACACAAACAAAAAACTTAAATAAAAAAAAAAAAATAACACACACACAAAAAATTAAACACGCACAAAAAAAAAACTAACACACACACAAAAACTTACACACACAAAAACTTAAACACACACAAAAACTTACACACACACAAAAACTTATTACACACGCATACACACACGAAAATTTTATATTATTTTAGGAAAATAGAATTGATATGTGCACACACAAGAAAACTCACACACACACAAAAACTTACACACACACACAAACAAAAACTCTAAGCTAAGACTCTAAGCTAAAAACTCTAAATTCTTAACTAAAACTAAAATAAAATATAACTATAACTTAAAATAAAATTTAAAACATAAAACTATTAAATAAAAATAAAATAAAATATAAATATAAAAAAAAATATAATATAAGACTATAATATAAAAATATAAAATATTAAATAAAACTAAAATAAAATATAAATTCAATAAAAACTCTAAGATAAAAACTCTAAACTCTTAACTAAAACTAAACTAGAACTCTAACTGAAACTCATAGGTAAAAAAATCAAACTCTTAGCTAAAATTAAACTAAACTAGAACTCTAACAAAAAAACTCTAATCTAAAATTCTAAAATCTTAACTAAAAATAAAATAAACTAGACCTAAACTTAAAACTCTAAGCTAAGACTAAGGTAAAAGACCAAACTCTTAACTAAAACTAAACTAAAACTCTAACTGAAACTCAAAGGTAAAAAAATCAAACTCTTAACTAAAATTAAACTAAACTAGAACTCTAACAAAAAAACTCTAAGCTAAGACTAAGCTAAAACTATAAACTATAAAATAAAATTAAAATAAACTAGAACTCTAACAAAAACTATAAGCTACGACTCTAAGCTAAAACTCTAAACTATTAACTAAAACTAACCTAAACTAGAACTTCAACAAAAACTCTAAGCTAAGACTCTAAGCTAAAAACTCTAAATTCTTAACTAAAACTAAACTAAACTAGAACTCTAACTGAAACTCTAAGGTAAAACACCAAACTCTTAACTAAAATAAACTAAACTAGAACTCTAACAAAAACTCTAAGCTAAGACTCTAAGCTAAAACTCTAAACTATTAACTAAAACTAAACTAGAACTTCAACAAAAACTCTAAGCTAAAAACTCTAAACTCTTAACTAAAACTAAACAAGAACTCTAACTGAAACTCAAAGGTAAAACATCAAACTCTTAACTAAAATTAAAGTAAACTAGAACTCTAACAAAAAGCGGCGCATCCCTGCGGCGCATCCCTGTGGCGCATTCCTGCGGCGCATCCCTGCGGCGGATCCCTGCGTAGCTTCCCCTGACCCGCGGCGCATCCCCCGCGGCGCATCCCCATGTGGCGCATTCCTGCCCCGCGGCGCTTCTTGGGCCCGGGGGACCTTTGAGGACTGGGGGGAGGGCCTCTGGGGTCCGGGGTGCTCTTGGGGGGTCCGGGGGCCCTTTGCGGACCAGAGGCGGGCCTTTGAGGGTCTGAGGAGGGCGTTTGGGGGGCTGGGGCTCTTTGGGAGCTTGGGGGGACCTTTGAGTACCGGGGCTTCCTTCGGGGTTGGGGTGGGGGATCGGAACCCTTTGGGGTTGGGGTAGAGGACCTCACAACACTGTTCAAATGGAACTTGTGTATTATAACGACCACAGAGTTTCACCCTCAAATTCTCTTCTAAAACCTTTCCTAAAATCTTCTTTCAAAATGTCTCTAACTGTTTCGCCGAAATAATCCCATAAAATTGATAAAACGGTTTCGCCCAAATAATCCCTAAACGTAATTTCAGCGTGTTCCTTTTGTTTGGCATCTCTGCGCTAACACATTTCAAATTAATAAGAAACCTGATTCCCGCGCTAAAACAATTCATCGCTAAGATGTTTCTTGGAGAATTGTTTCCATGGCCTGTGGTTATTAATATCCTTTGGAGTTCGACCAAAAGAGTTGTTTCCGAGGCAAAGACATTAATGACTTGGATCTATTCCTGGAGAATCGTTTCTAGGCGAAAATTTTTAAAGTCTGACAGATGATGTCATTGGTTGATTGATCTGTCAAGAAAGGGGAATTAATTTGTTGTTTCTAAGGGGAATTATTGATTCACGATAGGTGAATTGAGGTCGACATCACAGGTGCTACTCGTGACAGGACCACGTGGTTTATGGTTTTCCAAGTGAGAAAGTTTCTGTTTTTCAAATTCTCACTGACAAAATCCATAAAAACATCAAATAAATTGATCAACACACATAACCATCCATGAAAACAGACATAAATATGAGAAAATTCCTGTTTTTCCAAGTGATAAAATTCCTGTTTTTCCATTCTCAGTGAGAAAACCATAAACCACGTGTTCTCCCTAGGGACTCTATGCCCATATATGGGGTGCAAAAAAGTTATAGGTGGCAGCAGGGGTGCGTGACACGATCAATTGAGGCCCTTCTACTCTTGTGCAGGGAATATAAGCACTGAGTGACCTACTCTGCTCCAAAGTGAGTAGTCAGATTGAATTGAATGATCGAAACGGAGCTTACATAACGATATATATCTTACAATATAACTAGAAATTAAAAACTGAAAATTAATTTTTAATAAAAAGACTGCGATATACTGTTATGCGGTTTTTAGGTAGTAGAGGGAAGGACACATCTAGACCTGTCAGTGCCCTATGCAACCCCCTTCCTGGTCGATAAACCCATTATAGACATCAGATTATGGTTATTTTACTTCAGTAAAGAACATGGTCATTTAATTGTTTTACTATCATTAATATTTCTTTTTGTGTAAATTTTAATATGTAAAATAAGATTAAAGAAAAACATTAAGATTTTAGGTAACAACATTTTATTCGTAACACAATACATATACGATTTAGATTATACACAATCAATATTATCCTGCAGATTAAAACTTAACTGTAACTTTACAAGCTAGCCCATGTCTTTATAATGTCTTCATACGGAAGCATTGAAGTCAAATTATATTCTATGTGGATTATTAAATAAAAAAACAAGTTTTTTTTAACTGAAAGTAAGGAACGACTTTAAAACTTGAAACGAACAGAATTTTTTTCGCATATGAAAGGGTCTGTCCCCTCCTCTACGCCTCACTCTTTACGCTAAAGTTTATTAATGTTTTAGAAAATAGAGTTGTGAGAAAGTCAACCTTTAGCGTTGTGGAGGGGACAGCCCCTTCCATATACGGAATAATTTCTTTTCGTATTAAGTTTTAACGTCGTTCCTTACTTTCAGTTAAAAAACTTGTTTTTTTATTTAATTTTTGAATGTTTTTGAATTAATGCAGGTTTAGATTTTGGCTCACCGTATATGAATAATTAAAACAAAATTTGAATATTAGTTTCACTTTTATTTGGTTAAATGGCTTTCACGAAACATGTTTAATTTTATTTACAAACGTTTTTTATTAGTAATAAATATACGTAACTTACGAATTAACTCACGTAACGAACTTCTATATTCATATTTTTTTAATACGTATATTAGAGGGTTCGCCCCCTAGTCAATACCTTGCTCTTTAAATTAAAGTTCGAATTTTGTTCCAATTCTTTTAAAATGACCCCTTAATCACAAACTCCATTAATTAGAATAAATAGCTCGTATGAAAGTACTAAATAATCTTTGGCTTAAAGAGCGAGGTATTGACTAGGGGGTGAACCCAATCATATACGTTATGGTTTCTCTCGTTTTCAGTTTTGATGTTGCTCCTTACTTTAAGTTGAAAAACTTGTTTTATTTTTATATATAATTTCTGATCTTTTTATAAATAATGCTGGGAAATTCGGCGCCCCCTTCATAGCAATGTCCCTTCCCCATGAAAAATTCCTTCATGCAAAGATCCTCCCACATAACCCCTGACCCACCCCCCACTACCAGAAAAAATCCCCCCTGAAAACGTCTGTATACTTCCCAATAACCAATGCTATATGCTAACATTGGGTAAAGCTCATAAATTTCAGCCCTCCTCCCGGGGGCTTCGGGGGATTAAGTGATCCTAAAAGACATAGCTATCATATTTTTTACCAGGCTGAACAAAATGGCTATCTCAAAATTTTTATTGGGTAACTTTGGGGGGAAAATGAGTGTGGGAGGGGGCCTAGTTGCCCTCCATTTTTTGGTCACTTAAAAAGGGCACTAGAACTTTTAATTTCCGTCAAATGAGTCCTCCCACGATATTCTAGGACCACTGGGTCAATACGATCACCCCTGGGAAAACAAATTAATAAAAAAAAAAAATAATAAACACGCATCCGTGATCTTTCTTCTGGCAAAAAATGCAAAATTCCACATTTTTGAAGATAGGAGCTTGAAACCTCTACAGTAGGGTAGGTTCTCTGATACGTTGAATATGATGGTGTGAGTTTTATTAAGGTTCTATAACTTTTAGGGGGTCTTTCCCCCTTTTTTCAAAAATCAGCCCAATTTTCTCAGGCCCATAACTTTCGTTAGGTAGGACTAAACTTGATGAAACTTATATATTTGAGATCACCATTAAAATCTGATTCTTTTGATGTATCTATTGGTATCAAAATTCCGTTTTCTACAGTTTTGGTTACTATTGAGCCGGGTCGCTCCTTACTTACAGTTCGTTATCACGAACTGTTTGATTGTCAGGTCTGTCATCCGCTGTGAGACCGTCCTGTTTCTAAGATTAATTAAAAAACTTGTTCCACAAACTAAGTTTTTCAAAGAAAATTGAAGAACTCGATTAAACAAAAAATAAGCAAACATAAAACCAAATAATCTACCAAGCGTGAAACTACCGCAATTCAGAATCGATAAATAAATGAAACCAAAAACGAGAAATTACAGAAATTACAATAAATAACCGAGTCAAACTCAAAACGAGCAAAAATTAATATAAGTTTGGCTCAAAACTCCTATGCCTTCCCAAGCCAATAATTTGGACTTAACTAAAAAAATATAAATGTTTTAATTTTGTAACTTTAATAAATCAAATAATACTAACATTTTGAATACTAAATATTAAACTGATAATGCACATTCATTTGTATTTTTTTTTAGTAAAGTGCAAATTATGTTCTGGCCTTGGGAAGGCATAGGGGTTTTGAGCCCAACTTATGTTAATTTCTGCTCGTTTTGAGTTTGACTCGGTTATTTATTGTAATTTCTTTTTGTTTTGGTTTTAATTTATTTATAGATGCTCATTTGAGGTAGTTACATGCTTGGTAGACTATTTGATTTTATTTTTGCTCATTTTTTGTTTAATTGAGTTTTTTTACTTTTCTTTGAAAAATTTATTTTGTGGAAAAAGTTTTTTTAATTAATTTCTGTTCTGTTTTATATTGACATAGGCTTTTCAGGGAAAAAGAAAATAATACGTCAATTTTTTTCGTTTTTTTAAGACTTTATAGTTTGGCCTGCTATTTGTATGCTGGAGAAACATTTTCAGCAATTTTTAACAACATACACCCTTTTAAAAATAAATGAAACCAAAAATGAAACCTCCTCTAGTTGACCTGAAATGGAAAACTTGATACCATTCGCAAAATAATCTGCTTTCTTTCTTTGATAGCTTGGATACACTTACGCTATTTTAACTTGGTTAAATTTTAAGAGCAGAAAAGACCCCGAAAGTTTGAATCATAATATTCTCAGTCGTTCTTGGGATGCTTCTGAGGTGCCTTATTGGGAATTAGCATTAACACAATGCATTTTCATTTAATCTTAAGGCAACATTTAGTTTTTAAACATAAAGGCAAATGGGAAGGTGGACGTGGGGAGGATTAGTTGCCTTCCAATCACTTTCGACTATAAAAGGGCATCAGCCCCTTCCATTTTCAATCTAATGAGCCCTTTTCGAAGTTCCTATGCCAACTCCTTCGATACGAAGTGCCCTGGTCTAAACAACAACAACAACAAAACTAATCATACATTATACCCACAATGATCTTTATTATGAACATTTCAAGCCTTCCAGTCATTTCGACTATTAAATGGGCACTAGGCCTTTCGATTTCTAATCGAATGAGCCCTTTTCGAGTTTCTACAACAACGCATTCTATAAACACCTTGTATGCACCCAGGGCACAAATTACAGCCCTTACCCTAAGGGCTGTGAGGGTGGTTTTCATCCTCTATGACATAATTTCCAGAACTTTCAACTATGTTAAGCGAAATGGCTATCTCAAAATTTTGATTGGATGTGTTTGGGAAAATAGTGGGCGCGAGAGGGGCGTTTGTTTCTCTCCCATCACTTTCAACTATTAAAAAAGACACTCGCCCTTTCAATTTCCAATCAAATGAGCCCTTTTGAAGTTTCTATCACAACGCTTTCAATAAAAACTTAATATGCCACCAGGATACGACTTACAACCCTTGCCCTGAGGGCTGGGGTTGTCATCCTCAAAGAGCTAATTTCCAGAACTTTCTACTACGTTGAACATAATGGCTATCCGCAAATTTTGATTGGATATGTTTGGGGGAATGGTGCGGGTGAGAGGGTGGTTAGTTACCCCCAAATCATTTTCGACCTTAGAAAGAGCACTAGGCCTCTCAATTTCCAGTTTAATGAGCCCCTTTTGAAGTTTTTACGACAACTCTATCTATAAAAACCTTATATGCCCCCAGCGCATTAATTACAACCTTTGCCCTGGGGGCTCTGGGGGGTTGTCATCCTTAAATACATAAATTCCAGAACTTTCAACAACGTCGAACAAAATGGCTGTCACTAAACTTTGATTGAATGCTTGAGGGGAAACAGTGGGCATGAAAGGGGGGTCAATTACTCTCCACTCACTTTCGACTATTAAAAAGGGCAATTTCAATTTCCAAACAAATGAGCCATTTTTTAAATTTCTACAACAACTTTCTATATAACCATATATGCCCCAGGTCATAACTTACACCCCTTGCACTGAGGGCTCTGAGGGGGTTATCATCCTAAGAGACCTAATTTCCAGAATTTTCGACTACGTTTAACAAAATGGATATCTCATAATTTTGATTGGATATGTTTGGGAAATGGTGGGCGTGAGAGGGGGGTTAGTTGCCCTTCAATCACTTTCGACAAATAAAAGGGCACTAGCCCTTTCAATTTCCAATTAAATGAGCGCGCTTTGATGTTTTTACAACATAGCTTTCTATAAAAACCTTACATACCCCCGGGGCATAACTTCCAACCCTTGCCCTGAGGTTTGTGGGGGAAAGGAAGGGTTGTCATCCTTAAATACCTAATTTTCAAAACTTTCAACTAATTTGAAATAAATGGCTATCTAAAAATGTTGATTGGATGTGTTCGGGGAAAAGGTGGGCGTGAGAGGGGGGTTAGTTGCCCTCAAATCACTTTTGACTGTTAAAAAGAGCAAAAGCCCTTTGAATTTCCAATCGAAAGGGTTCTTTTTCAAGTTTCTACGACAAAAATTTCAATAAAAACTTGTTGCCCCCAGGGTATAACTTATAACCCTTGTTCTGAAGACTGTGCTGGGAGTGTCCTGCTCAAAGGTATAATTTCCGGAACTTCAAACTGCGTGGAACAAAATGGCTATCGCAAAATTTTGATTGGATATGTTTGGGGAAGGGGTCGGTGTGCAAGGGGTTTTAGTTGCCTTCCAATCACTTTCAACTATTACAAAGGCTACTAGCCATATCAATTTCCAATCGAATGAGCCCTTGTTGAAGTTTCTACGACAACGCGGTCTATAAAAACCTTATAAGCCCCTAGGGCGTAACTTACAGCCCTTGCCCTGAGGGCAGTGGGGGATAGTCCTCCTCAAAAACATTATTTCTATCTGGAAATCAACTGCGCTGAACAAAATGGCAATCTAAAAATTTTAATTGGATGTGTTTGGGGAAAAGGTGGGTGTGAGAGGGGGTTAGTTGCCCTCAAATCACTTTTGACTATTCAAGAGGGTACTAGACCTTTTAATTTCCAATCAAATTATTCTTTTTCAAGTTTCTATGACAAAAATTTCAATATAAACTTATATGCCCCCAGGGCATAACTTATAACCCTTGCTCTTAAGACTGTGGGGGGAGCGTTCTGGTCAAAGGTAAAATTTCCTGAACTTTAAACTGCAAGGAACAAAATGGCTATCTCGAAATTTAGATTGGATGTATTTGGGGAAATGGTGGGCGTGGAAGGGGTATTAGTTGCCTTCCAATTACTTTCGACTATTAAAAAGGACACTAGCCTTTTCAATATCCAAACGAATGAGCCCTTCTTGAAGTTTCTACGACACCACGTTCTATAGAAACCTTATATGCCCCCAAGGCATAATTTACAACCCTTGCCCTGAGAGCTCTGGGGCGGGGGGTCGTCCTCCTCAAAGACTTAATTTCCAGAACTTAAAACTACGTTGAATAAAATGGCTATCTCAAAAGTTTGATTGGATGTGTTTGGGGAAAAGGTGGGCATGAGAGGGGGGTTAGTTGCCTTCCAATCACTTTCGACTATTAAAAAGGGCACTAGCCCTTTGAATTTCCAATCGAATGAATCTTTTTTGAAGTTTCCACGACACACCTTCTATAAAAACCTTATATGTCCCCAGGGCATAACTTACAACACTTGCCCTGGGGCTCTTGGGGAGTGTCCTCCTCAAAAAATTAATTTCTATCTGGAAATCAACCAGGCTAAACAAAATGCCTATCTCAAAATTTTAATTCGGTGTGTTTCAGGAAATGGTGGGCGTGGAAGGGGTGTTAGTTGCCTTCCAATCACTTTCGACTATTAAAATGGACACAAGCCACTCTCATTTCCAATTGAATGAGCCCTTTTTGAAGTTTCAACGACAATCTCTTCGATACGAAGTGCCCTGCTCTAAAGGAAAAAAATAATAGATATTACATTGTGACAACATTGTTCTTATATGCCCCCAAGGCATAACTTAAAACCCTTGTCCTGAGGGTTGTGAGGGAGTGTCCTCCTCAAAAATATATTTTCTATCAGGAAATCAACTACGCTGAAAAAAATGGCCATCTCAAAATTTTGATTGGAGGTGTTTGGGGGAATGATGGGCGTGGGGGGGCCTAGTTGCCCTCCAATCACTTTCAACTATTAAAAAGGGCACTAGCCACTCCGATTTCCAATTGAATGAGCCCTTTTCGAAGTTTCTATGACAACTCCTTCGATACGAAGTGCCCTGGTACGGACCCCCCCCCTCAAAAAAGTAACACATTGTGCCAACATCGTTCTTTACTTAGGTAGCGCGACTGCGCTGCCTATGATAGTTTTTAATTAACATTAATTTGCCAAAATTTATTTCATTAGAAAAAATTGGTACAGGTATAGTTAAATGCATGTTTAAGGCAAAAGTTGGCGTGTTCCAGAGTTAAAAATTAAGGTTCAAATTTTAAATGATCAAATCAAAAAGTTGTTTACGAGCCGCAAGTCCTACGAACCAGCGGCCGAGGCAGATTGCACCCCTCCCCTTAGACCCGTCTATGAGTAAAGAAAATAATACTTTAAAAAGAAGAAAAGTTAATTATAAATAAAATAAAGGGTACTTGTCGGTTATATAAAACACAGTCGAGAAGTGAAGTTTAGTTATTGCTAATGAAATAAAACAAAATATGAGTAAAATATAATAGTTTAGAAATAAATTTGGGATATATATTTGCACATTAAGGGGGGGGGGGGTGTAAAGCATAGCATATATTTGATACGTAACCTAACCTAACCGAACCAAAATACCAACTAAATACCTAAACAAAATATAGCTACAATTTATTTTCCAACCCAGAAAAAGCTAATTCTCTGGTATAAAAAAGTTGCTTGAACAGCTTCTTAGCTTATGGTCACATCATTCGCGATCGAAATTCTTGAGTGTGTTTTATATAACGACAAGTACCAAAAAAAGTTTAAACGTATGGTACCAAGCCACTTTGAGAAGGTGTAACTTTGATTTGAAGATGTAGTTGCCGATGGGAATAAACATATTGTTAATGTTTCAGTTGTTAATGACGAAAAGTATTACCAAATTTAGACTAATTAGCTTTACCTACATGTTCTCATGGTTCAAGCTGACCAAACTGACAAAAATGTTGTAGTGCCCTAAAAACTTAGTAATTTTGAAACAACCAAAAGAAGAATCTTAGAATGTCATGGTCTATAGGCATGAATAGAGCCAAAATGGGTCAACAGGCTGGGCAAATATTTTTATTTTGATGGTCTTATTTAATTTAGATATATATTCTTATTGTTTATTTAAATAGAATGTATTTATTTTGATCTGATGGCAATTTAAGTAAAAGAGAATGTCAACAGGAGTAGATATTTCCTGGCGTAAAAAAAATCGGTGAATCGACCCATCGACCCAGTATTTCAGGTTAGTCTCATAGAATAGTCCGGTTTGTTTTGGACTATCTTATTCTTTGATTAAGGCTATTTCCATATCTTAATCTTATATTCCTTTAATGGAGAACACGTGCATGAATATATTTTAAAAAAAACTTGCCATTGGCTGCCAGTCAGAAAGATTCTTCCCAGCGAAGTAAGCTCGGTAAATTGTGGAATTCGTAATTTAGTCGAAAATTGTTTCATGATATCAAATCTTTTTTTAATAAATTTTCACAAATATGGGGGGTAAGGGGTGGACAAGGCGTTTTCTATTTTTTGTGAAGACACAAATAAAAGGTGTTATTATAAATCAAAGACAGGGGAGGCGGTTCCTTTTATAAATGAAACGACAAACACATTTTTAAAGTGTAGCGGAGACAATTGACCCTGCACGCACACTATTGGCACCCCTGATTTATTTTTATCTGCCTTTGAAATAGCAATTATTATAAAATGCATCCATATTTCGAATTCAGGGTATCAAACTTGGCGATGGCAACGTTATAATTAACTTTTTTTTATCTTTTCAGGCAAATTTTTGTCACGTCAGCCATACCAGTCGTTAAACAAAAAAAAAGGAATTCAGCGTAATTTTGGAAAGGCTATGATATTCATTTCACCAGTATTTGGACCTGCGTACGAGATTGAACTATATACGCAACATAATTATGTCTTCACGTGTTTATTAGTAAAACAAACAAACAGTTCTCAGTAAAGAACTGTGGGTAAGTAGTGATTTGTGTTAATAGTAAACAAAACTTGGTACTTTCGCATTACCCAGGCCTCTCGGCTTAATCACTATTATTTGAAAAAAAACTAAGTTTGCTAAAGAGTTAAAGAGGCTGAATCACAAGTTCAAATCTTAAAACGTACAGGGATTAGAAGGTACAGTTGGGGGGCTGCCGCCCCCCAACCCCGCTTCCGCAGCCTTTAAATTAAAAAAAAATGTTAAACTGAAAGTAAGGAGCGACATTAAAACTTAAAAGGAACAGAAATTATTCCGCATATGAAAGGGACTGTGCCCTCCTCAACGCCTCGCTCTTTACGCTAAAGTTTGACTTTCTCACAACTCTTTTTTTAAACAATAAAAACTTTAGCGTAAAGAGTGAGGCGTTGAGGAGTGCACAGCCCCTTTCATATGCGGAATAATTTCTGTTCGTTTTAAGTTTTAATGTCGCTCCTTACTTTCAGTTTAACATTTTTTTTTATTTAAAGGTTGCGAAAGCGGGGGGTTTGGGGGCGGCAGCCCCTCAACTGTACCTTCTAATCCCTTTGCGTTTTAAGGTTCGAACTTATAACTCAGCCTCTCTCACTCTTTAGAAAACGTAGTTTTTTTCAAATAATTTCTGCAAATTTTTGTACAGTTTATTACTTATTATTGCTTGACTAACTGTTAGATGATTGTTTATTATTCTTTTATTTCTCGACAGGGTGTTTTAAGGGTCGACCTTGTAACTCAGCCTCTTTAACTCTTTAGAAAACGTAATTTTTTTCAAATAATTTAAAAAAGAAACTGAGTTTCTTTTTTGAAACTTTAAATTCAGTATATGAAAAATTTCCACTGACGGGGAATCGAACCCGGGTCTTCTTCCTGACAGTCAGGAGTATCGACCGCTGTACCAAAGACACACGATTGTAATTGTATTTTTAGTATCTGGGATCTATTTGTGACGCAAGTAAATCCCCACAAAACTTGATATTTAGTTTTTGGAAAACAGGGAAGGAGTGATCGGATTGAGCTGAAATTTTGAGGATAAGTTTCCAGGCCCCAGGAAAGCTTATTTTCTAAATTTCAGCCCGATCAGACAACGTTAAAGGGGGGCTGTGGTGGGAAAAATTAACATGGGCTCTTATAGGAAAACGAGGTTTTTCGTAAATGTAAATTCGGGGGATAATTTTTTCGGTCTGAAAATATCAAAAGGCCCTAACAGGTGGAATTCCGGTTCGAATGAGTCCTAATTCACCCGGATCAGTTGCCAACTGTGGCCTGTAGGCGTGGCTAATAAAAAAAAAAGAGAACTGCACGTTAAGTGGCTATATTTGGTTTTTGGAAAACAGGGAAGGAGTGATAGGACTTATCTGAAATTTTGAGAATAAGCTCCCTGGCCCTAGTAAAGCTTAACCTCCAAATTTCAGCTCAATCGGACAACGTTAAAGGGGATCTGTGGTCGGAGGGTCGAAACTTCCGGCCCATTTTTACCCAAGAAGATAAAGTCGGAGGGGGGTGAATTTTGCACGTTTCTTAGTTGGAGCTTGGGCTACAAAATACGATTACCGCTGTCTCTCTGCGACCGCTAGGACCGGATATCGCTTAACATTGTGGTGGGTCGCCTCTTTATAGAGGCACAAGTGTGCCTCCTTGATAGAGAAGGCAATGATAAAACCCGTTTCTTACATGATAACCGCTGTAGACTAGGCAATGAAAGCGTGGTTTGCATAGAGTATCCGATATTAAACTGTGTTTTTTTCTGATTTTATAGGGGGGGGGGAGGTACCTAGGTTAGGTTAGTTTACGTATTTAATATACGCAATGCTTTACCCCCACCCCCCTAATGTGCAAATATTTAGCCCAAACTTGTTTCTAAACTATTATATATTCATGCTATTTCATTAGCATAAACCAAACTTGACTTTTTAGAGAGGCTCGGATAAAGCGAAAGTACCCGAAACTTTTAAAAAGGGGGGGGGGCTGATAACCAAACTCGTATCCAGGATTTTCTTCGGGGGATGGGGGGGTAACAAAAGTAGCTTTTAAAAACGTATAAAAAATTGTTTATATTCATTTTTGTTATGTTTTTACGAGTCAGGCAAACATTTCGAGGTTTGAAACTTCCTAATCCCTCTGGATACAGCCTTACTGATAAAAAAAAGCATCAACAAAATAGCATTTTTATGGTGATTCTAAATATATAAAATTTGCAAAGCTTAAAACTGCTCAAAACAAAAAATTGTAAAGAAGAGAGAACGAGGACAACAACAGCCAGTGAAAAAAAACAAAAAATTATGCTAATATTTCGGTCAAGACCTCCGCTTGACCGTCCTCAGTGCAAAATAATACCAATAAAAATACAAAAAATAAAACCTTAAAAAAATGCAAAACGAAAATAAGATGACCCTTTCAAAGAAACGGTGAAAGGGTAACTGAAATAAAAAACAAGACTAAATAGCGTTTCACAGTTTCATCTTACGTAAAGCACTCTTAAAAGCTAATCGCTTACCACGTAGGGTATTATAAAGGGTTGTATTTATTGTGGAACATAATTTTGTGGACGGATGTAAAAACAATGGGAAGCAATAATTTCATCATAAATGGAACTTAGAAAAGTTTCTACTGCGTCTCTATTGAGGGCGACCTTTAGGTGAATGTGCTTTTTTATTTCAACTGCCTCCCTGAAAACTTGCATGATACCTTTAACAGGGGCAATAATTGAGGTATTATCAAACAAAATGAAATGATTTGGGTTGTCATAGACATGTTGAGCCAAGGCGGAATAAAAAATATCAGGCCTTTGGCCTAGCCCCATAGCTTTGTCGATTGAGGACCTGTGTTACGATAACCTCTCTCTTAATTGCTGTTGGGTTCTACCAACATAAAAACAGCCACAAGAACAGGGAACTCTATAAACACCACTACCCTGAATGGGGCTGGTTTTGTCTTTGTTGCTGTTGAATATTTTCTGAATTGTACTTGAACTTTTAAAAGTGACATTAAGGTTAGGTTTTTAGGGATTCTTTTCAGTTTGTCATTCAATTTTAGAATATAGGATAAAACAGTCAAAAATGTCTTATCTTCCGCCAAGGCAAAAACCAAAAAAGAGAAAAATCTAAAAAAAAAACAAAAAAAAACGAGACTGTGGCCAGTGGAGAGAAAAGAAAACAACAAAAACAAAACAATGCGAATATTTCGCCTTTATACAAACAAGGCGTCTTCAGCACGAAAGACACACAAGAAGAACAAGATAAAAAAGAAGAAGATAAAACTAAAAACCAATAAAACCACCACCAAAAAAAAAAAAAAACAAGAAAAAATTTACAAATGGCGCAAACTGATCCACGTAGGGAAAAGATGCTAATATTGAGTTACTTCAGTGAGGACGTGTTGTCCTCACTGATGACAACACGTTCTTTTTGTCATGGCTGGTCAGTTCGGCTTAAGATCTTTCATTCCACCAAGGGGACGATATCTATTGGGGTTTGTGGAGTTGATGCATTCTTTTCTGCCTTTTTTTCGTCTTTTGTCTATGGTAGCTTCAAGTAATTCTATGTGATGGCCACTGCACAATAAAGCGTCCTTAAGAGACTTCAATTCTGAGACTATATGAGGCTCTCAGCATATTCTTATTACGCAGTTCACCAAAGAAATAACTACTCCTCTTTTTATGCAGGGAGTGTGGTTGGAGGAAAAATACAAACACTTATCGTTATTTATACATTCATAGACCACACTGTATATAACATACAAAATAAAACTCATAGAAGAGATAAAATAAAAACATGAAAAATAAATTCAAAAATGTTTAAAAAACGAGTATTTTGTGAGCCAGCGACCCATGAAGATGACACAATATAAGCACATATTTATACAAGGACCTCCGCCACGTCGTCCTCAGTGCCAAACAAAAATAAAAAGAGAAAAAAAAAAAAAAAAACTATAATCTAACCTTTTTAAGTTTCCTTTACAGAGAAAATATATACACTTAATAAAAATCCCGGCAGTAATCAATGAAAACTAAACGTACAACGACTAGTTTTATATTATCGTTATTCGTTATATTCTGGGTTATTTAATAATAGGGTTTATGTCAGTATAGATTAAATGTTTTAAATGTTATAATATCATTTTGACCAGATATAGTTTTTAAGTAAATTTTATTAGTTCTTAGCGATTTATATATTTAATCTATAAATTATATCTCTATATTTATCAATTTTGTTTCATATATTTTTTTATTTCAATTATCTCTTTAAAAGTTTGTGGTACGCCATTAACAGTTGATATTAAAGTTGCCTCGTCAAACAGAACTAGATGGGTCGGGTTTACAAAAATATGCGAAGCCAATGCCGAATCAAAGTTGTCATTGTTATTTTTTAATCTCAGGGACTTATCTATTGAAATTTTGTGCTCATGCAAACGTTCACCTAGTTGTTGATGGGTTCTACCAATGTAAAATTTTCCACAAGAACACGGGATTCTGTAGACACCACTACCCAGTAGAGGGTCTGTTTTATCCTGTCCTGAGTTAAAAAAATGTTCAACCTTTTGTTCGGTTCTTAAAGAAACAGAGAAAGTATTTTTATTTAAAATTTTTCTAATTTTATCTACAAGTTTCGGGATGTATGGTAAAACGATGAAAGTTTTTTTCTCAATAGCCGGTGTAACTGAATCAAGGGGAACAAGCTCCCTATTTTTTTCTTTTATCTTTTTTAATCGTCTATCTATTATATTTTCAATGAGTTTGATTGGGTAACCATTGCAAAAAGAATATCCTTGACATAATTTAGTTCAGAAGTTATATGATTACGGGAACAAATTTTTAAAACTCTGTCGACTAAAGAGATTATTACCCCTCTTTTACAGAAGGAGGGTGATGGGAAGAGAAATGTAGATATCGATCATTATGAGTCGGCTTTCTATATATAGAAAATTCAAGACCAGGATTAGTTTTTATAATCAAAACATCTAAGAAAGGCAGCTTACCTGAATCTTCGAGTTCCATTGTGACCTGGAGATTCGAATCATAAGAGTTCAAATGTGCCAAAAAATCTCTTAGAGAGTCTTGTCCATGTTCCCAAATAGAAACGATATCATCAACAAAACGAAACCAGATGGAGTGTTTTAAGTGGAAACTATTCAAAGCAGACTGTTCTATGAAACATGTAAACAACATATAATTCGTCCACAGTCTTTAAGTTTAAACATATATTTACTCACACATTCTTTAGTCCCATTTATTCAGAGAATTTTTTTCTAAAAGTTAACATATAATTTAAAATTCAAGATATCAATACGATATGTTATTAGAAATAAAATACTTGATTTAAAATAAGTATTATATCAGATTTTGTCCCCTCATGATTTTCACCAGATTTTGACAAATCTCACATAGGTCTTTCAGACACATATTCCATTTAGCAAAAACTCGTTTATCGGAAAAATTCTCAAAACTGGAATTTAAACAGTTTCAACAAACACGGATTTTCCTTCCTAGATTTTGTCCTGGTCCTCCTTTGGAAAATTTATCCTCTAAGGTATTTACATCCAAGGACCTAAGTATTCTTTCAAAAGGACCAAAATTTGCAATGGCTCAAACACACGTAAATACTTCAGAAATTATTACGGGCGTGGAGTCTGCTATTTTGAGCTCTCATGGTGAAGTCGAAAATCCAGACCTACTCAGAGGTGAAATTGTAAAGAGTATTCTTGATTATAGGCCATCTTTGTCACTTTCAACTCACTCATAGGAGGAAATTAAAATCCTCCGAAATTTAAAAAAGATAAAAACACAGTAATTACAAGAGCGAACAAGGGAAACACAGTTGTAATTATGAATTCTGCAGATTATGAATTAAAAGTTAACACCCTTTTAATGGATAAAAATATTTACAAAGAAATAAATTTTGATCCCACGGACAAATACACACAGAAGTTGAGAAATGAACTAGGAAGTTTAAAAGATAATAGACTCATTACCCCTCACATGTACAGAAAATTTTATCACAAAGGCTGTTCAGCCCCTAAGTTTTATGGTCTGCCTAAAATCCATAAGAAAGATATTCCGTTACGTCCAATTGTAGCATGTTATAGTTCTCCAGCTACGTGTCTAGGAAGTTTTTTAGCCACCATTTTTAAAACTCTTTTAAGCACACAAAAATCCTATATTAAAAATTCCATAGATCTTGTTGAGAAGTTAAAAAATCAAAGTACAACAGAAAATACCGTGTTATCTAGTTTCGATGCAGTGTATATGTACACTTCATGCTATGTTCATAAGTGTGAGCAGGCTTTACACATAAAATTAGAGGAAAATTCAGCTTGGTCGGATTACAAAACTTTGGAAATTGATTCGATAATGACCCTTGTCCGTCTTTGCATCAAGTACTCCTCGTATTTTAAATTACGAAACAAATTTTTTATGCAAATAATGGGCTTATCCAGGTGCACTATCTGGTATCCTTTTTTGGCAAATTTTTACATGGATTTCATAGAACAGTCTTATTTGAATAGTTTACACTTAAAATACTCCATGTGGTTTCGTTTTGTTGATGATATAGTTTCTATTTGGGAACATGGACAAGACTCTCTAAGAGATTTTTTGGCACATTTGAACTCTTATGATTCGAATCTCCAGTTCACAATGGAACTCGAAGATTCAGGTAAGCTGCCTTTCTTAGATGTTCTGATTATAAAAACTAATCCTGGTCTTGAATTTTCTATATATAGAAAGCCGACTCATAATGATCGATATCTACATTTCTCTTCCCATCACCCTCCTTCTGTAAAAAGAGGGGTAATAATCTCTTTAGTCGACAGAGTTTTAAAAATTTGTTCCCGTAATCATATAACTTCTGTACTAAATTATGTCAATGATATTCTTTTTTGCAATGGTTACCCACTCAAACTCATTGAAAATATAATAGATAGACGATTAAAAAAGATAAATGAACAAAATAGGGAGCTTGTTCCCCTTGATTCAGTTACACCGGCTATTGAGAAAAAAACTTTCATCGTTTTACCATACATCCCGAAACTTGGCGATAAACTTAGAAAAATTTTAAATAAACATAATCTCTCTGTTTCTTTCAGAACCGAACAAAAGTTTGAACATTTTTTTAACTCAGGAAAGGATAAAACAGACACTCTACTGTGTCGTGGTGTCTAAAGAATACATTGTTCTTGTGGAAAATTTTACATTTGTAGAACCCATCAACACCTAGGTGAACGTTTGCATGAGCACAAAATTTCAATAGATAAGTCCCTGATGTTAAAAAATAACAATGACAACTTTGATTTGTCATTGGCTTCACATATTTTTGTAAACCCGACCCATCTAGTTCTGTTTGACGAGTCAACTTTAATATCAACTGTTAATGGCGTACCACAAACTTTTAAAGAGATAATTGAAATAAAAAAATATATGAACCAAAATTTAGCAATAAATAGAGATACTGGAGATATTTCATTGAGCCCAATTTACGACAGTTTAATCTTGAAGGACTCAATCAATATTTTCACCCGAAAAAACTCAAAAGAACCAATTTGCATATCTAATGAAAACCCAAATTGTAGACAAGCCAAAATTAAGGCAAGACGAAAGATCCGTTCACCCTAGTATTTTTAAGTTTCGTTTTAAGTTTTTACGGCATATATTTTTATTAATTTTAGCTCGTTTCTCTTTAAATTAAAATAACAATTTTTTGATTCTCGTTTTTTTTTGTTTTTTTTTTTCTCTTTTTTTTTTTTTTTTTCAATTATGAATACTTTGAGGTGATACGTTTAGAAAAATTTTCTTATATTTTTTAATATTAATTGTTCGCTGGCTCACAAAATACTAGTTTTTTCACCCTTTTTGACTTTATTTTTCATTTTGTTATTTTCTCTCTTCTCTGAGTTTTCGTTTGTCACTTATCGTTATGCGTAGTCTTTTTATAAATAGAAAACTCAAGGCTTAGAGACTTATTGAAAATTAAGACGTCTAGAAAAGGTAGTTTGTGGTTAACTTCTAGTTCTCAGGTGAACTGAAAGTTAGAGTCCAAAGTGTTAAAGGTATCATGCAAGTTTTCAGGGAGGCAGTTGAAATAAAGAAGTACATTCACATAAAGGTCGCCCTTAATAGAGACAAAGGGAGCATTATTTGCCCCTGGGGCAAAATTTTCAACACTTATTCCCGGGCTTTGAGGGTTTTTGTCAACCCCGTTGTTCTTGTTATTTGATCTTTGAACAAAATTTTAGATTCCCTCTTGGCTCAGAATGTCTATGACAACCCGAACCATTTCATTTTGTTTGATAATATACCTCTATTATTGCCATAAATTGGTCTAAGTGGTCTCAGAAGTTATTTAAAACTTATCACCAATATTACCCGCCTTTGAAAATGTAACCCATCTTCAAAAAAGGGAAAAGCATCCCTAAAAGGGCTGTGATCTTGATTAAATTATCCAATGTATTAAATAAATTGGAGATCCCTAAAGTCACTATTGAAAAGATATTATACTTCTTATTGTTTCAGCGAAGACAGGCTGCACATGCGGTCATTCATAGTCAAGAGTCGTAGCTTATGGCTCTATATAATAATGAACCTCAATTATTAAAAAAGGTTCCTTCGAAAGAATATATGAAGATTTACTGTACTTTTTGAATATCAAATGAGATCACGCCACAAGAAAGGTTAGGGTTTTGGTCCAAATATGGCCAAAATATTATCGAACAAAATTTTGGAGAGCTATCGAGCAAAATTCTGAGAGCTATCGAGCAAAATTCTGAGAGCTATTGAGCAGCATTGAAAAGATATTTATATAACCTGCCAATCACAGGAGCCATACAAGTATGGAGTATGTGATTCTCTCCTAAACCGTAAAAAATTAGAGTATGGACCGTTTATTCAGTAAAATTAACGGCAATAGAGTATCGCTTAGTTGCAGATTATTAATTATGATGTAGATCAATGGATTCTCTAAAGGAAGGGGGTACATAAGCCCCGAAAAAGCAATTAGGGCCCATATTTTTTAACTTTTGATAATGACGCAGTGGGCTATATACTTTTATAGTTAGGGAGGGGGCAGGAGACCAACTCTTGTTTGTAGTGATTTTTGTTCGCATTAAGCTTGATTTGCATATTCAATTTAAGTTTTACTCGTTTAAAGATTTATTTATTCATTTATATTAGTACCTGTTGTATCTTTGTTTGCTATGACTGTTTATTTAATTTATGTTCGTTTAGGGTTTTATAGTAAAAAATTTTTCGGTCGTTTTAAGCTTTATTTGCATATTCAATTCAAGTTTTCTCGTTTTAAGATTTATTTATTCATTTATATGGTATCTGTTGTATATTTGTTTGCTATGATTCTTTATTTTATTTCTGTTCGTTTTGGGTTTATTTATTCCTTACTAGTTCTTTCTGGTCGTTTTGAGTTTGTATTATTATAGATTTTAATTTCTGCTGATATTAAGTTTTATTAAATAAAAAAAACAAGCTTTTTCAAATGAAAGTAAGGAACAACGTTAAAACTTAAAACGAGCAGAAGTTATTCCTTATATGAAAGGGGCTGTCCCCTCCTCACCGCCTCGCTCTTTAAGCTAAAGGTTTTTATTGCTTAAAAAATAGAATTGTGAGAAAGTCAAACTTTAGCGTAAAGAGCGAGGCGTTGAAGAGTGGACAGCCCCTTTCATATAAGGAATAATTTCTGCTCGTTTTAAGTTTTAACGTCGTTCCTTACTTTCAGTTAAAAAAACTTGTTTTTTATTTAAATTTTGAACGATTTTGAATAAATGCAGGTTTTGATCTTGGCTCACCGTACGTGAATAATTAAAACAAAATGTGCATATTAATTTACTTTTATTTGGTTAAATGGCTTTCTCAAAACTTGTTTAATTTTATTTACGAACGTTTTTATTAGTAATAAATATAAGTAACTTACGAATTAACTTACGTAACGAACTTCTATATTCATATATTTTTAATACGTATATAGGGGGTTCGGCTCCTAGTTGCTCTTTAAGCTAAAGTTCGAATTTTGTTCCAATTCTTTGAAAATGACCGCTTAATCACAAAGGCCGTTAATTAGAATAAACAGCTCTCATGAAAGTACTAAAGAATCTTTGGCTTAAAGAGCGAGGTATTAACTAGGGGGTGAAACCAATCATATATGTAATATTTTCTGTTCGTTTAAAGTTTTGATGTTGCTGCTGTTGCAGTTGAAAAACTTGTTTTTTTTATATTTAATTTCTGATCTTTTTTAAAATAATTCTGGGAAATAATGTCCTGCGTCCCCTTCATAGCAATATCCCTTCCCCCATGAAAACTGCCTTCATGGAAATATCCTCCCACATAACCCCTGACCCACTCACCCCCCCCCCCACTACTAGAAAAAATCTCCCCTGGAAACGCCTATATACTTCCCAAAAACCAATACTATATATTAACATTAGGTAAAGTTCATAACTTTCAGCCCTCCCCCCGGGGACTTCAGGGGATTAAGCCATCCTAAAAGACATACTTATAATATTTTCGATCATTTTGAACAACATGGCTGTCTCAAAATTTTGATCGGGTGACTTTGGGAAAAAAATGAGCGTGGGAGAGGGCCTAGTTGCCCTCCATTTTTTTGGTCGCTTAAAAAGGGCACTAAAACTTTTAATTTCCATTCCAATGAGCCCCCCCCCCCCACGATATTCTAGGACCACTGGGTCGATACGATCACCCCTGGGAAAAAAACGAATAAACACGCACCCGTGATCTTTCTTCTGGCAAAAAATGCAAAATTCCACATTTTTGTAGATAGGAACTTGAAACCTCTACAGTAGGGTTCTCTGATATGCTGAATATGATGGTGTGATTTTCATTGAGTTTCTATAAATTTTATGGGTATTTTCCCCTTTTTTCGAAAATCAGACAAATTTTATCAGGCGCTTTACTTTTGATGGGTAGGACTAAACTTGATACTTGAAACTTATTTATTTGAAATCAGCATTAAAATATGATTCTTTTGATGTATCTATTTTTATCAAAATACCGTTTTCTAGAGTTTAGGTTACCAATGAGCCGGGTCGCTCCTTACTTACAGTTCGTTTCTACGAACTGTTTGATATTGGTCTTCACTTTTCTTTGAAAAACTTCTTTTTTGAAAAGTTTTTTTTTAATTAAGTTTTGTTTGTTATTGATTCCTAGAATTTCAAGTTTTTCAAATTCCTTTAATATAAAATAGTTTTTTTTTTATTCCAAAATAAAATTATATGTGTCTCGAACAGTTTTGGCAAGAATTAATAAAATTAAACTGAATGTTTGATATATAAGGATATTTATTCCTGAGAGTTCACCTGCTCAAGATTTTATTTTACGACAATTTTCAGGGCAAACGGTCAGCTCCGATGATTTTTGGAATAACATATCTTCAATTATTATTTATTTTTTATTTATTTATTTTTTGGGGGAAGGGGTCAGACCATGCAGGGAGGGCCAGGAGCCAGCTTCCATTATTTTTTGGAATAAATTATCATTAATAAGTTCTATTGGGGAGGGGAAATGGGCCAGGGGGGAGGACCAGGGGAATCGTTAGTAAGTTTTTTAGGGTGGGGGGTTTGAGCCGTGGAGGGAGGGCTAGGGGCCAGCTCCCATGATTTTTGGAACAAAGTATCGTTAATAAGTTTTTTGCGGGGGGGCGTGTAGGGAGGGCCAGGGGTCAGCTTCCATGATTTTTGGAATATTATCTTTGGTCTATTTTGAACAAAATGACTATCTCATAATTTCGATCGGACATATTTGGGGAAAAGAGGGTTAGAGGGGGAGGACTAGTTGCCGTCCATGAATCTTAAAAAGGGAACTAGAACTTTCATTTTCTGATCATTTCATTCCCTCTGAGGTTTATACGACCACCTCTTCCATAAAAATCTTATATACCCCGGGGCATAAGTTACAAACCCTTCCCGCGGGGTCTGGGGGGAGGGGTATCTTTACCCCTAAGTTTTGTTTTTGTTGGACTATTTCGAAAATTTTGATCCGATGGATTTTGGGGAAGCAGAGTGTGGGGGAGGGGGGGGGGGTTAGATGCCCTCTGATGGATTTTGGCTCTTTAAAAGGTAACTGGAACTTTAAATTTCCAATCAAATTAGTCACCCCTGAATTTTATGCGACAAACCATTACATAAAAACATTATATGCCTCCGGGGCAAAATTTTCAACACTTGTCCCCTGGCTCTGGGGGATTTTGTCAACACCGGTGTTTTTTTATTTGATCTTTGAACAAAATGACTATCTCAGAATATTTATCGGATGAATTCGGGGGGAAACAGCCTTGGGAAGGGGGCTAGTTGCCCTCTGATCACTTTTGAGTCTTGAAAAGGGCACTAGAACTTCCGATTTCCAATCCAATGAGGCCCCTCTGATGTTTATGCGATCAATCCTTTTCATAAAAACCATGTATGCCCCCAGAAGATAACTTACAACACTTGCTTCCAGGCCCTGGGGGTAGTCTTGACCCCAGAGTTTTCGTAATCTGGTCTTTGAAACGTTTTTTACGAAATACCTAGCTCAAAATTTTTACAGGATTTATTTGCCAAAAAAATGACGTGGGGTTTAGTTGCCCTCCGATCACTTTTGACTCATAAAAAGGGAACTGGAACTTCCGATCTTCAATCGAATGAGCGCCCTCCGAAGTTTATAAGATCATCACTGCCATGTTAGGTGCCTCTGGGGAAAAATAAGTAAAAAAAATAGAACATTGGAGCCTTATGGCCTTTACTGTAAGCAACGCTAAAGCAGTGATTCTGATTATAAAAAAATTATGTTCTCTCATTTTCAATTTTGCGAAAACCAACTCCGAGAAATATGCCTTTCCAACTCAATTTACCAAGCCTTAGTTATTAAAGCTCGACTAAAAACTAATAAAAGCTTAGATAAAATAATAAATACATACAGTATATTAATTTAAGAAAATTATCACGTAGTATGATCGATAGAAGGAATTAAAAAAAGATTTATGTTTACTGACCTAAACTCGAGATTTACATTCCTTTTATTGAGTCATTTTTATAATCATTCCTTAAGTTTGATAGTCGCTGAAAGCTATTTTGTGTTTTTAAGGTTAATAAAACTTATTATTAATCAAAAGAAAATTTTTACTGACTGTTGACACTCATCAGTGTATCTATTATTTTATATTTTATCTAGACTGTCATAAAATTTTTGAGCTTGACATTGTCTTGGCGAAGAAAAGGGTGTGTCTGACACTATTTCCAAAAACGGATAAATGTGCTCATAAAAGCTCTATATTTGGTTTAAACCCAGTGGGCATATTTGCTGAAACGGAAATTTATATCCAAAAAGAAACTGAGAATAACTGAAATAAAACGCTTAGGTATCTTTTGCTCAGAGACAACTGTTTTTAGTCCAAGCAGAATGCACTTAAGTTAACCATGGTCTTAAAATAAGCCACTGGGGTCACTGGCGGTGGGGGGGGGGGTCAAAGGGGCTATGCCCCATTGATTTTTTCACCCCTCCCCCTCCCTTCGTTTATTTTCAAAAATACTTTTTAAGGAACATTTTTCATAGAAAATTGCCTTTATTGGTATTTTCAATGAAAAAACGACAAATTTGCCCCTTTATACTATAAAATACATTTGCCCCCCCCCCCCCATAAAATTTCTTTGAATGATTGGGCTCCAATTAAAAATGTCCTTGAGGCCCCCCTTTCGATAATTTCACACTAGGCGTGGATCACTGACTATTGTAGCAATCTGTTCATTATAGAATAGCCTACAATAGAAAAAGTTATTGTTTCATCAAAATATTTTTGTAGAATCCACAGTCCATCAACTTATTGGTATTTACTTTGGAAAAGATTAGGGTTATTCTACCAAACATTTAACAGATTGGGGATAAAGGAGGTGATAAACTCAAAATAGAGAGCAATGTGTTTACTAGTTTATATAAGTCATTTTTATGGTTGTCCCAAAGACTTGAAATTCATTGAGCTTAAAATTACAAATGAAAAGTTAGGAGCCTGAGAAGATTTATCTATCTTTTGAATAAGGAGAGAAAGCCCCGCTAAAAGGGGTACAATCATCATGAAAATTACACCCTTGTTTTCAGCATTTGGAAGAACCGTCTTTTAAAGGTTTAAAATTTGTATATGGAAGAAAAGGAAATTTTGCCAACCCGTACGAATAGCTATTCGGACTTCTATTGTTATTTCAATTGGCGAAAAACGCAATTTCTTTCTTTGTGGGACACGAATGAAACTTGGGCCCGAAAAGTGCCAAAACAGCTTATCTATGCAAATCTTTGCCATGAATCAAAATATTTGGCCCAACTTTGGCGTAAATAAAAACAGAGGTAGACTTCTGAGATAGGTATCAGGCCTAGAACTACCAAAAAGTGTAATTTTTCGGCCAAATTTTCTATCTTTTCGTGAGAAGTACTTGATCATGATCATTACTGATAGGGGATTTAACCTTTAGCTTCCCCTTATTAGGGAGAATACAGCTATGCTAAGCATGTAATATGGATGCTGAAGAAGGATTGGATATAATATTATTGCAAGAACACTTTTTACGCGAAGCAAACGACTATACTTACATGATACTGTTTGGCGCGCGCGTGCGAAAGCTGGATGTAAATCTTCATCGAATTCTCAATGGTTCAAATAAGGTGCGAATACGTGTAATTCGTTGCTGGGTATAATTAGGCTTGTTGCGGAACATGAACACCTGCTTTTTACGGGGGCTCCTTAAACCCTGCTGACACTGTACTCTAGATGAGCCCAAATAAGGCCTCAAGGGTGAGTTACAGAACCTAAAGGTACCTTTAGATTAAGTGTACCAAAAGATTATTTGCTCAACAACTCTTTAAGACGCTCTATAAAACAGTTCGTGATAACGAACTGTAAGTAAGGAGTGACTTGGCCCAGTATAACCGGAACTCTAAAAAATAGAGCTTTGGTATCAATAGACACATTTAAAAATTGGCTTTTTATACTGATTTCACATATTTAAAATTCGTTAAGTTTAGTGTTTAAAAATCTTTTTCGCTCCTTACTTACAGTTCGTTATCACGAACTGTTTTATAGAGCGTCTTAAAGAGTTGTTGAGCAAATAATCTTTTGGTACACTTTATCTACAGGCTCTGTAACTCACCCTTGAGGCCTTATTTGGGCTCTTCTAGAGTACTTTGGAAAAGATTAGGGTTATTCTACCAAACATTTAACAGATTGGGGATAAAGGAGGTGATAAACTCAAAATAGAGAGCAATGTGTTTATTAGTTTATATAAGTCATTTTTATGGTAGTCCCAAAGACTTGAAATTCATTGAGCTTAAAATTACAAATGAATAGTTAGGAGCCTGAGAAGATTTATCTATCTTTTGAATAAGGAGAGAAAGCCCCGCTAAAAGGGGTACAATCATCATGAAAATTACACCCTTGTTTTCAGCATTTGGAAGAACCGTCTTTTAAAGGTTTAAAATTTTTATATGGAAGAAAAGGAAATTTTGCCAACCCGTACGAATAGCTATTCGGACTTCTATTGTTATTTCAATTGGCGAAAAACGCAATTTCTTTCTTTGTGGGACACGAATCAAACTTGGGCCCGAAAAGTGCCAGAACAGCTTATCTATGCAAATCTGTGCCATGAATCAAAATATTTGGCCCAACTTTGGCGTAAATAAAAACAGAGGTAGACTTCTGAGATAGGTATCAGGCCTAGAACTACCAAAAAGTGTAATTTTTCGGCCAAATTTTCTATCTTTTCGTGAGAAGTACTTGATCATGATCATTACTGATAGAGGATTTAACCTTTAGCTGTCCCTTATTAGGGAGAATACAGCTATGCTAAGCGTGTAATATGGATACTGAAGAAGGATTGGATATAATATTTTTGCAAGAACACTTTTACGCGAAGCAAACGACTATACTTACATGATACTGTTTGGCGCGCGCGTGCGAAAGCTGGATGTAAATCTTCATCGAATTCTCAATGGTTCAAATAAGGTGCGAATACGTGTAATTCGTTGCTGGGTATAATTAGGCTTGTTGCGGAACATGAACACCTGCTTTTTACGGGGGCTCCTTAAACCCTGCTGACACTGTACTCTAGATGAGCCCAAATAAGGCCTCAAGGGTGAGTTACAGAACCTAAAGGTACCTTTAGATTAAATGTACCAAAAAATAATTTGCTCAACAACTCTTTAAGACGCTCTATAAAACAGTTCGTGATAACGAACTGTAAGTAAGGAGTGACTTGGCCCAGTATAACCGGAACTCTAAAAAATAGAGCTTTGGTATCAATAGACACATTTAAAAATTGGCTTTTTATACTGATTTCACATATTTAAAATTCGTTAAGTTTAGTGTTTAAAAATCTTTTTCGCTCCTTATTTACAGTTCGTTATCACGAACTGTTTTATAGAGCGTCTTAAAGAGTTGTTGAGCAAATAATCTTTTGGTACACTTTATCTACAGGCTCTGTAACTCACCCTTGAGGCCTTATTTGGGCTCTTCTAGAGTACTTTGGAAAAGATTAGGGTTATTCTACCAAACATTTGACAGATTGGGGATAAAGGTGGTGATAAAGTCTAAATAGAGATCAATGTGTTTAATAGTTTAAATAGTCATTTTTATGGTTGTCCCAAAGACTTGAAATTCATTGAGCTTAAAATTACAAATGAAAAGTTAGGAGCCTGAGAAGATTTATCTATCTTTTGAATAAGGAGAGAAAGCCCCCCTAAAAGGGGTACAATCATCATGAAAATTACACCCTTGTTTTCAGCATTTGGAAGAACCGTCTTTTAAAGGTTTAAAATTTTTATATGGAAGAAAAGGAAATTTTGCCAACCCGTACGAATAGCTATTCGGACTTCTATTGTTATTTCAATTGGCGAAAAACGCAATTTCTTTCTTTGTGGGACACGAATCAAACTTGGGCCCGAAAAGTGCCAGAACAGCTTATCTATGCAAATCTGTGCCACGAATCAAAATATTTGGCCCGACTGAGACTAAAATAAAAACAGAGGTAGACTTCTGAGATAGGTATCAGGCCTAGAACTACCAAAAAGTGTAATTTTTCGGCCAAATTTTCTATCTTTTCGTGAGAAGTACTTGATCATGATCATTACTGATAGGGGATTTAAGTAGAGTAGTACCTACCATTTCTGAGAGTCCTATGTACCAAACAGGTTTTTCTAGTAGTTACAGGTCATCACACTCTTTGCCAAGAGGAATGACGCAGTTTCAAAGTTCACTGCCTTTTTGGTGATAAGCTCAAAAAAAACCAGCACGTCTTGTTTCATTGTTATGCAATTATTTTTTGTATATATTTAGAGTCCATATTTGAGTCTCCATCAGTTTCGAATCGTTTATACTCGAGATAGCATTTTTTGTAAAAAGCATTTACATAGAAAAATTGATAATTCTATGCAATTTTTGGTGAGTAAAAAATATTCTCATTATTAAAAAAGAAATTTTAATTAAGTTAAGGAAGAAATTCTTTCCTTACACTAGAACTAAGGGATACTTATACACTTAGAAGCCTGTTGTTTTTTTAGGAGCTGAAAAAAACCTCTAATTCTCTTATAGGTTGAAATTTACAGTGTGATTTTTTTTTATCGGGATCAATGGGTCTTTTAGATGTTTTTTTGAAAAAAAGTGCTCAGCTTTCGATCGGTAATTTGGGATTAGAATAAAATGTTGATTTTTTAATGTATTAATTGTTACAAAAGCTTCCTTTTTATTAGTGTGATTTTTTTTTTTATCACGATCAGTGTTTTTTTAGGGATTTTTTTTTTTTTTGAAAATATTTCCTGGCCAGTCTGCGTTGAAGAATCTCTTCCTGAAATTTAATGCATTCAACCCCCCCCCCCATTTACTCAAAAATAAAAATTTTTGCCATATAAACCAATTTAATAAATAAAATTTTTAGCTTAGCTATATGGAAGTACTTGACTGTCACATGCAATTCTTCTCCATATTGTTTAATAAGTAACGCAAATACTACTTTTTAAGTTTGAATTTACAAATACAGTCACGGAAGCATGGACCTAGGGGGGGGGGGGGGCAGTTTAAAAAAGGCCCTCCAACCCAAAATAAAAACCCCTGATTTTTAAATCAATATTTTTTTTTTTTAAAATAATTTAAATTTATAAAATAAAATTAATTATTTTCCAAAAACTCAAAATGCATTTTTGCTACATGCTAATTTTTTTTGTCTTTTTTTTTTTTAAAGGAAGAAGAAGAGACGTGCAATAATCCTCCTTCCGAGAAGAAAGCAAGATATGACGAACCTTCATTAATACAGCCCACAAGAGCATCTGTTATCAAATTCGCTAGAAAAGTTACACATGATTTGGACCATGCATCAAGCACTCAACTTATAGTGACATAACCCTCTGACTCCTGCGTCGTCTCCATGGCACACCCTCCTCAAGTATTACAAGGGAGTTCAGATATAGAAGGCCAGTCAGAATTTGTAAGTATATACATAATGTTTTTTTTCTATCTCTATTTTCAAAAATAAAACAAAATTTTCTCAGGCGCAGAGATTTTTAAAAGCTTAAGATTTGTTTCTAAGCTATTTAATTTTCTTTCATTAACCAAATTAGCTGGTGTATATAAAGTAGTGATTATCATGAATTTCTAAATATATAAAAAAAAAACTTACCTTGTAACTTCTAACCTAGATGAAATAATTAATTTTAAACGTTGGGATATTTAACGATCGGTAAGATATCATTAAAATTGTATAGTTGCACAAACCATTTTCGCTTTATAAAATATCCCATCGTTTTTAATTCTAAATGCCTTAAACGAGTATAATTAATCTAAAACCATTTTCTCAGGCGCATAGCTTTTTAAAAACTTAAAATTTTTTTCTAAGCTATTTAATTTTATTTCATTAACCAAATTAGCTGGTGTATATAAAGGAGTGCTTATCATGCATTTCTAAATATATAAAAAAAAAACATACCTCGTAACTTCTAACCAAGATGCAATAATTCCTTTTAAACGTTTTGCTATTTCACGATCGGCAAGATAGCCTTAAACTGGTATAGTTGCACAAACCATTTTCGCTTTATCAAAGATCCCATCGTTTTTAATTCTAAATGCCTTAAACGAGTATAATTACGCTAAAACCATTTTCGCTTTATCAAATATCCCATCGCTTTTAATTCTAAATGAGCTTCTTGAAACAGGATATGTTTTTACGATAAGGTCCTTTGAATAATCATCTATTATGCCTTTCACATGCAAAGAAAAACATTATTTGTTGAAACAACTCAAGCAAAAAAGTGTCTTTTTGAAAGGTTCAATAAAAATAATTTGAGACTGTTATATTTTAAATATTTTGAAGGTTAATACCCCCTCCACCTCTGACAGGATATCGATCCTCCTCCATCGAAGTACACTTTCGGTTCCCCCGGGTTCTCCCCGGGAGGGGTTTGGGGGGGGGGAGGGGAGGAGGGAGGCTCTAAGAAAGGGGGCCATCCAACATTGTAATTGTTGATATGGATGGACAAAAGAGTTCTTCTCTTTTACAATTATTTATTGAGCCCAGATAAAAAAAATCGGTTGTTCCCAGACACAGTAGAATACAGAGTATTAATAAATTAACAACAACACCACCAAGCGGCAGCTTGTGTTCGTGTCATTTACCTGACTTAGAGGAGCACGGGTTCGTACAGCAGACTTAGTAATTCGAAAACTTTTACAGGGACATAGATAATTATAATTACTATTATCAATCACTCGAAATTTAACATGTAATTGAGTTTTTATTTTAAAAAAAAATTTTTACAAATTCAATTAATTTTTTCTATAATTATATTGTTAGAAATTACCCATTCTAAGAATAAGACTACATTTTACCGATAAAAAAAATATATCTAGGTTAGCCTACATACGCGCGCGTATGTAGGCTAACCTAGTCTAACCTAAATTAACCTAACCTAACTTTTTCTCTGTCTCTAACCTAATCTAATATAACCTAAGTGATGCCTACGTAGGTAAATATTTAAATATGTTGAAAATATGTTCCTATAAATTTGAGTGTTGGATGGGGGGGCCGCCCAATACCAAAGAAATTTTATTTATAGTATTGGCGTAACCTCGTATAAATTAACCTTAAAAAATGAAATACCCAACACTATTTAAAAATCCCTCCCTCCCCCCTTCAAAAAAAAAAAAAAATGTATTTTGATTTTGGGTTTAATTTATTTATCGATGCGGTTTTGTGTCAGTTTAACGATTGGTAGTTTATTTGATTTTATTTTTGATATATGTTAATAAATTTAATCAATAAATATCTTTAAGATTAACCCGTCCTTGTTCTTTAGAATAGTTCTATTGTAAGCAAGTAACAAACTCTTTCCTGAAGTCATTATTCAAATCCTAATCACCTATCAAGTTATCAAAAAACTTGTAAAGCAACTAGTCAAACAGGTCCTCTCAACGGGGAAATGGATTGCAAACAGTGGTTTAACCGAGTCAGACTCAAAACGAGCAGAAATTAACATAAGTCGAGCGCGAATTTTAGAATTGGTAATGTTCTATCAGCTTTAATAGCTTGCTCGCTTGCTGTTAGAAAACTCCTGGTTAATACAAAAATCGCAAAGACTAAAAAGTTCAACTTCGATTCTGAATTTTCTCAATGAAAATGAAATAAGTTATTGATCAATTCTATTTTCCTAAAATAATATAAAATTTTCCACTTCAATTCAGATTTTTCTCAAAGAGATGAAAAAATTTAAAGTTCTGTTCCAAATATTTTACTGGAAGAAGAAAATTTCAAATTTGATTCTTAATTTTATTAATTAAAATGAAATAAGTTATTTATCAATTCTATTTTCCCAAAATAATATCAAAATTTTCCACTTCAGTTAAAAAAAAAAAGTTAGTCTGAAGTTGATTGTCTGAAAAGTATTTTTTCTGAAGATCAGTAAATAATTCCATTATTTTTTTTTGTTAAACACAATTGGCTGAAATAAAAGCGGAAAAAAAAAAGCTCTTAATAGAAATTTTTAAGTGTGAAGTCCTATTTTTCAGACTAAATTATAGAAAATATAGTCAAAACACACTTTTCTGTTTTAGATACGTTACGTGCCTATTAATTGGAATTTAACACCTAAACGCACTTGCAAAAATCACTGCACAGGTGTTTTTGGATTTGCCAAGATTTAAATGTTAAGAGTGATAACATTTTTTGTGTTTGTGCTAACGAACTGTAAGTAAGGAGCGACACGGCTCAATAGTTACCGAAACTCTAAAAACCATTAACCCTACTTCGGAAGTTTCAAGCTCCTATCTACAAAAAATGTGGAATTAATTTCTTGAAGTAATTGATGCTTAATGGAGAAAAAGGTGAAAATTATAGGTTTTATGAAATTGATCATAAGACTTTAATTATTCTATCAGATACGTTGGCACTTTAAGATGAAATTTGACTCGCATATGCTTGCGGGTATTAAGCGTTTGAATCTGATAAGAAGAGAGAGACTTAATTTCCAAGATATAAGGTATAAAATACCTTAAGAATGGGATGATATACATTCAGTTCCAAGATGATAGGACTGTTTGACACCGAATTTATCAGTTTGAAAAAATCATCTTGCGGTGTTATATTCGAATGTGCTTTTTTATTATTGTCTATGGATCTCAAAGAAATTGACTGTTATCATTGGTTAGTGAACTATAATCTGTTTGAGTATGATAAAAGCTTGTGGAGTACTACATTACGTTATATAAACAGACTGGGATTCTATGATAGAGCGATTACACCACTTAATAATACTGGTCAGGAACTGAGAAATGTCCAGGAGGAAGTCGGTGAAATTTGCAGCTTTTTCGGAGTTGAAGCGCTCTACGTAAAGGGCAATGTACCTACAGATAAAGTTTTAATTCAAAAGTGTGACCCTAGGATTCCACTTTTCAATCTAGAAGAGTTTAAGTGTCCTAAATTTGAAGGGGGCTATCACCGTCCTGAAGACGAGGTTAGGTTCTTCGCACAGTGGATACCTAAGAACATACCTGATCGTGAAAAATCCATAAGACATGTTAAAAACTATCCTATATCATGGGACCATCGTTTGTGGATGTTTAAGAGTGAACTCTAAGTAGTATTTTTATGTAAACATTTGTTGTTGTTTTTTTTTTTCTCAAAAAAAAAATATGTTAATACATTTAAGCAATAAATATCTTTAAGCTTAACACCACCTAGTTCTTTAGAATAGTTATATTTTAAGCAAGTAACAAACTCTTTCTTGAAGTCACCTCTTGGATACACAATTTCATTCAAGAAATTATGAAAAAATTGTAACTAAGTAATAAATTCTTTCTTGAAGTCACCTCTGAGATACACAATACAGAAATTTTCATTAAAGAAATTATGAAAAAATTGTAAGTAAGTAGCAAATTCTTTCTCGAATTCATCTGCTGGATAAACAAAGACATTTCGTTCAATAAATTATGAAAAAATTATAATTAATTAAAAAAATCTTTTTTTTTTTTTACTTTTATCACAAATTTGTTTTATAAATAAAATATCTTTTTGCTTTTAAGGTATTGTATGATTAGCTTGCAAAAAAAAAAAAAACGAAAATAAAAATAATATTAAAAAAAAAATGTAAAAAAAAAACAACTGATTTTATAACTACAATTTTTTATAAATAAAAAATTTTAATTCATTTAAGTTAAAGTATTAAATGTTTGGAAAAACACAAAAATACTACTACTAGTAACAACTCACTGCAATAAAAAACTATCTTATTTTTTAATTCCTTTGTTTTATAATTAAAATTTATTATTTAATTTATTTTATTTTTTTGTGTACTTGCAAAAAAAAAAAACACTGCAGCTCTAAAAATATTACAAACTAGATGCATCATAACAACAAATTATGTATTAACGAACATTTTTTATAAATAAAATATAATAATGCATTTAAGTTATATTATGAACCGCTTGCAAAAAAAAACACGAAAATACTACTACTAGGGGGGGGGGGGTTGAATGCATTAAATTTCAGGAAGAGATTCTTCAACGCAGACTGGCCAGGAAATATTTTCAAAAAAAAAAAAATCCCTAAAAACCACTGATCGTGATAAAAAAAATAAATCACACTGTAATAAAAAGGAAGCTTTTGTAACAATTAATACATTAAAAGAATCAACATTTTATTCTAATCCCAATTTACCGATCGAAAGCTAAGCACTTTTTTCAAAAACATCCCTAAAAAGGCCACCCCTCATGCCACTCCATATTCTCTAGAACCAGTGTAGGTTCATCCCTGAACTCTGCTGGTGGTGACAGAATTGGTTCTGTAAATATACTTGCATCATCTCTCAATGGTGCTGCTTCTGGGGGTGCTATATTTTTAATCTGGATAAAAAAAAAGTTTTTTTTTATTTTGTATGTAAAATAATCATTATTTTTTTTTATAGTTAATAAACTTTTGTCAATTTCTCATAGTCATTGTCCCACCATCTGAACAATTAAAAGAAGAAAAAAGTTAAAGTGCCGTTTGACATTAATAATGGAAACTTAAAATTTTAAAAAAAAAATATTTTTTTTTGTCGTGACCAGTTATTACTATTCTTAGACGGGTAATTTCTAACACGAGAAGGATATAGAAAATTAATTGTTTTATTCCAAATTTTTTTTTATAATAAAAACGAAAAATATTAGTCAAATTCGATTATTTGAGCCTCTTCATTATAACCGTCGATGAAATTTGACCATTGTTCGACTGATGCAGTATGTTGTACGAGCAGTTGCTCCTCGGCTTCAGTTAAAGGAAACGAACTCCATATGTCGGAGCTTGGTGGTGTTGTTGTTACTTTCTCAATAATCCGTATTTTCCTCTGTCTTTTGCCAATGGATTTTTTCGACCTGGGCTAAATAAATACTTGTAAGAGAGAAGAACTTTTTTCTCCGTCCATATCAACAATAAAAATGTTGGATGGCCCCCTTTTTAGAGCCTCCTCCTCCTCCCCCCCCCCCACACCCCACCCAGGGAGAACCCTTGGGAACCGGGAGTTTCCTTCGATGTAGGAGGATCGATACCCTTCCCGAGTTGGAGGGGGTATCAGCCTTCACAATACTTCAAATAGAACAGTCTCAAATTATTTTTGTTGAACCTTTCCAAAAGGCAATTATTTGCCTGAGTTGTTTCAAAAAATAATGTTTTTCTTTGCATGTGAAAGGCATAATAGATGATTATTCAAAGGACCTTATCGTAAAAACATATCCTTTTTCAAGAAGCTCATTTAGAATTAAAAGGGATGGGATATTTGATAAAGCGAAAATGGTTTTAGCGTAATTATACTCGTTTAAGGCATTTAGAATTAAAATCGATGGGATCTTTGATAAAGCGAAAATGGTTTGTGCAACTATACCAGTTTAAGACTGGCTTGCCGATCGTGAAATAGCAAAACGTTTAAAAGGAATTATTGCATCTCGGTTAGAAGTTACAAGGTAAGTTTTTTTTTTATATATTTAGAAATGCATGATAAGCACTACTTTATATACACCAGCTAATTTGGTTAATGAAAGAAAATTAAATAGCTTAGAAACAAATTTTAATCTTTTAAAAATATATGGGCCGGAGAAAATTTTTTCTTATTTTTGAAAATAGATAGAAAAAAAATTATGTATATACTTACAAATTCTGACTGGACTTCTATATCTGAACTCCTTTGTAATACTTGAGGAGGGTTTGCCATGGAGCCAACGCGGGAGTCAGAGGGTTCTGTCACTATAAGTTGAGTGCTCGATGCATGGTCCAAATCACGTGTAACTTTTCTAGCGAATTTGATAACAGACGCTCTTGTGGGCTGTATTAATGAAGGTTCGCCATATCTTGCTTTCTTCTCGGAAGGAGGATTATTGCACGTATATTCTTCTTCCTTTAAAAAAAAAAAGAAAAAAAAATTTAGCATGTAGTAAAAATGCATTTTGATTTTTTGGAAAATAATTCAGTTTATGTTAGACATTTAAAGTAGTGTAAAAAAAAAAAAATATCTTGATTTCAAAATAAGGGGTGGTGATTGTGGGATGGAGGGCCTTTTATAAACTGCCCCCCCCCCTACGTCCATGCTTCCGTGACTTTATTTGTAAATTCAAAATTAAAAATCTGCATCTTAGTTAAGGATTAAAAACTTGGTATACTAAGTTCATTTGGAATTAACGTAATGAAGTATTGCTAATCTAAAAATGTTAATTAATAAAAATGTTTCGAATGTACAAAATTATCTATTGTATTCAATGGGGGGGGGGGGGTTGTACTACAAAAAATTCAGGAAGATATTATAAAACGCAGACTGGCCAGGAAAAATTTTCAAAAAAAAAAAAATCCCTAAAAAACCACTGATCGTGATAAAAAAAAATCACACTGTAATAAAAAGGAAGCTTTTTTAACAATTAATACATTAAAAAATCAACATTTTATTCTAATCCCAAATTACCGATCGAAATCTGAGCAATTTTTTTCAAAAAAACATCTAAAAGACCCATTGATCCCGATAAAAAATCACACCGTAAATTTCAACCTATAAGAGAATTAGAGGTTTTTTTCAGCTCCTAAAAAAACAACAGGCTTCTAAGTGTATAAGTATCACTTAGTTCTAGTGTAAAGAAATAATTTTTTCCTTAACTTAATTACAATTTCTTTTTAATAATGATAATATTTTTTACTCACCAAAAATTGCATAGAATTATCCATTTTTTTATGTAAATGTTTTTTACAAAAAATGCTATCTCGAATATAAACGATTCGAAACTGATGGAGAATCAAATATGGAATCTAAATATATACAAAAATAATTGCATAACAATGAAACAAGACGTGCTGGGTTTTTTTGAGCTTATCACCAAAAAGGCAGTGAACTTTGAAACTGCGTCATTCCTCTTGGCAAAGAGTGTGATGACCTGTAACTACTAGAAAAACCTGTTTGGTACATAGGAGTCTCAGAAATGGTAGGTACTACTCTACTGATTTAACCTTTAGCTGTCCCTTATTAGGGAGAATATAGCTATGCTAAGCGTGTAATATGGATACTGAAGAAGGATTGGATATAATATTTTTGCAACAACACTTTTACGCGACGAACACGACAATACTTACATGATACTGTTTGGCGCGCGCGTGCGAAAGCTGGATGTAAATCTTCATCGAATTCTCAATGGTTCAAATAAGGTGCGAATACGTGTAATTCGTTGCCGGGTATAATTAGGCTTGTTGCGGAACATGAACACCTGCTTTTTACGGGGGCTCCTTAAACCCTGCTGACACTGTACTCTAGATGAGCCCAAATAAGGCCTCAAGGGTGAGTTACAGAACCTAAAGGTACCTTTAGATTAAGTGTACCAAAAGATTATTTGCTCAACAACTCTTTAAGACGCTCTATAAAACAGTTCGTGATAACGAACTGTAAGTAAGGAGTGACTTGGCCCAGTATAACCGGAACTCTAAAAAATAGAGCTTTGGTATCAATAGACACATTTAAAAATCGGCTTTTTATACTGATTTCACATATTTAAAATTCGTTAAGTTTAGTGTTACCCATCAAAAGCTATCCTATGAAATGGAATCCTAATGAAAAATGGAATCCTAATGAAAATTGCACCATCAGACTTAGCGTATCAAAGAACCTCGCTGAAGAGGTTTGAAGCTCCGTTCATTAAAAATGTGGTATTTGATGCCCCCCCCCTCTTCCTACGCCACTTTTTACCCAAGTCGTCTGATAAAAACTTGGAGATAGGCATGTTGTTCAACATAGCTGAAAGGTCCAATAACCACACCTTTGGGGCTGGCATGGTCCCCAAAGCCCCTGGTGAAAGGGCATCAAGTTATGAAAGCTGCCCATTATTTACCTTGAATATTTGTTATTAGGAACTATACTGATACTTTTCGGGGAAGAGATTTCAAGCTGAGGGTGGGTTTCCATGGGGAGAATTTTCAATGGGGAGGAAAGTTTCCAGGGTTCAAATTTCCGGGGGAAATATTACACTGGGGGAATTTACAGAATTCCTAAACGAAATTCTTGTATTTGTCTTATTTTGTCTTTGACGACTCAATTTTGAATCTGGAGATGTTTCAGGAGAATTTTCAGTCGGGTTGGAATTGTCCGGAGGATTTTTTTTCGTGGGGTGGGGTTTTCGCAGGAGAGATTCTTCATGTGGAAATTTTTCTGCGGAAGAATTTCTCAATGGGGGAATTTTCCGCAGTAGCAACTTCCCACTGGGCGGATTTCCGGGAAAAACTTTCTGTGGAAGGGGGGATTTCCTGCATAATTTGAAAAACGATTAGGAATTAGTCTTTCTAAATGAAAATATGCTAAGGAGAATTATTCAGGTGGAATCATCGATGGAATTTTCCAGAAAGAGGGTATTTAACGTGGGAGAAACTTTCCACGGAAGAGCTACCGGTGAGGGGAGGGGAGCCAGATTTCCGGTTATTATTTGAAAAAGATCAGAAATTAAATTAATAAAATCAAGTTTTTTTTTCAATTGAAAGTAAGAAGCAAAATTAAAACTTAAAATGAACAGAAATTATTCCGAATAGAAAGGAGTTGCCTCTCTCCTCAATACCTCGCTTTTAACGCCAAAATTTGCCTCTTTGTCCTAATTCTATAAGAATGGCTCCCGAAATACGAGGGTAGTTTGATTAGAAGAAGCAGCTTTTTAGAAGTACTAAAAAGCCTTAGCATGAAGATTAAGGTATTGAAGAGGAGGGGAACTCCCTCATATACGGAATAATTTCTGTTTATTTTAAGTTTTAATGCTGCTCCTTAATTTTAGTTGAAAAAATCTGTTTTTTTTTATTTAATGTGCATATGAACTGGTCTCCAGAAATTGTCATGAAACACAGTTCCTCGCGATAAATATGAAGTAAGTAAAAATTTAAAACTATTATCGGCTATATTCTAATCTAATTAAATTGATAAGATGCTCGTGAATTTACTAATTTTTTTTTTTTGTAATGACTTGGAGGATTTCTTGTAATAAATACCACATCATATGCATGCATACTCAAACAGAGAAGGGGAGTTGATCTCCTGAAGCAACTCCAGCCAACTCTCCCTTATAAAACATTGACATTATAATCTAAATATTCATATTGTAATTGTACTCTCCTAAAGAAAATTTTAAGGATTACTTTTAGGGGCCATTTTCACTTTTGAACTATTCTTATGTGAAAGTTAAACTTTCGCGTAAAGGCCAAAGACGGTTGGGGTCGGATCTCCCTTCCTATCTACCGGAGGATCATGTAACGTTTACTGATTCCATATCATAATATATCTATTCTCTTGTATTTTTGGTTCGTATTTTTCGAGTTTCAACTTTTCGAGGAAAATTATTATTTCCATCCTTAGCTGCTCTCCTCCATAACTCTGTGTCACCATGGTGGAGATAAAGGTTCCTGATTGAGGCCTTTTGTTTTTGGCAAAGGAAATTCGGAATGATGCAGGGCAAGGTCTTAGACGAACAACAAATGTATTTAAAATCTCTATCCTCAACCTTTGAACCATTCACAAGGGCTAAAAAATATACTTTTAGCGTTTAAACTTTCTGCAAAATACCTACAACCATGATTAGAGTCCAGGAGAGTCATCAAGACGTTTAAGAATTATCTCTTTCTAAAGAGGCACATATCCTTTAGTCTAGAATCACAATACGGAATTACTAAGTGTGCAGCTAGAACGGTTCTAAAATTGAACTACTATAGGAGTAGCTCCATCCCTCCGGAATTGTTTAAAGTTCAGTCGTATTACAATAATCTAGCTAGTAGATGAGTTTAGATGACACAAGACATCGTTTCTGCTAGCGGGAGACAAAACCATCTGCATTCTCCTATTTGTTAGAATACGTAACGGTGTTGCAAGAATGCAAGGAACATAGCACTTAGAAGGCATCGGTTGCCAGTTTGATCAAAAAAGACCTCCTGGGCCAAAAGAATGCCTGGGCCAAAATTTGAATTGAATACTAGTAATGATACAGTCAACCATCATGCTCGGTATGCCACACAAATTCATACGAAACATTTAGCATGATGACGACATAAAACAATTTGACTGTTTTGGCTGCGGCATTTCTTCTATTACTGGAAGAAAGCCTGAGGTACTAAGCAAAGAGTACATCTCTAATGGCAAATTTCTTACTGAGGTCTTGCAATTAATTTTTTTTGCCTGAGCTCAATAATTAGCTTGCTTGGTGACCCCCCTCAAACCGTCTTTGCGCGTATAGATTACTTTGAGCTCTTATTAAGCCACTTGAATAATATTGTGGTTTTCCTAAAAATAAAGCTTTATGCTTCAAGCACCAGTGTTACATCTACATCCACGACCAATCGGAAAGGCAATGAACATTTACCAAAATATTTGAACACCCTTTTCTAGAAGGCACATATCTCTAACAACTGTCTTTTGTTTTGGCAAAAAAAAGTGGAATGGGTTTTTGAGACAACTAATTATTATTTTTATAAAAGAATTTCCAGTAATTCAATAAACTCAATTTATTGAAAACTTATAACTCTCATCAAGAGCTAATCAAGTGTCTAGATATTCAAGCGTTCGTCCTCTAAGAGATCGGCGGTACATATACTCACTTTAATGCAGCATAGACTGACTGTCTAGTGGTAAATCTAATTTAATTTTTTTTTTTCCTATATTACTTCCGTTTAGGAAAACTTGGTACAGGTCAATGATCGAAGACCTGTTGTGCTTTGCAAAACAGGTTTGTCAGTGAAAGTAATTTTTAGCTTAGAGATATTAAAAATCCTTCTATAGCAGCAATGAAGATTTTCTGCATAGGAACAAAGGATAAGCACACGTTCAGTCTAAATTGAAGAGAGGTAAATTAATAGTTTTTTGATCCCACTCTAAATATTATATGCTAACTTTTTTTTAACAATAACAGGGATAACATGGGGTCAAGCTGGACCTAAGTCCTTCTACTTTTTCTAAGATTAAATGAAGGACGCTGTCTTCGAGGAGGGATTAGGAATCGATAGCATTTTCAGCTGAATTAACTTTACTCCCTGATTTTCAAACTCAGCTGTGAAACCCAGAAAATATAAATACGAATCCTCGAAAAAAAATTTCTTTTCAAGCACTCTTTCTTAGGCGCTTCCATCTTCACACATTCAGAGTCAGTTTTGTGTTTGCGCATGTTTATTGTCACGTTGACAAACCGTGGCTCACCGTTTGTTAGACCAATGTAGGTAAAACTACCTTTAGAGCAAACTTAACTCAATCCAAAAAAATCTTTCCCTATTTAGAGATGGTAAAATTTGATCCGTAGTTGCATAAACTTATCAAGGACTTTTCATGATAGTGAAAGTAAAAAAAAATCTTAATTGGTATTTAAATTATCCTTGTAATTTAACAGGGATTCTGACGATGTATATCGGGATAGGGCATATTTAATTACATTAATTGTATCTAACTTGAGTGTCATTAAGACATTACGGACAAAACGTGAGGGCATCCACATATTGTTGCTGTCATGCCTACATTCTAAAAAAACGCCAATATGGAGAAATTCATCTATTTCTTGTTTTTTTGTCGAATATCTTGTAAAGCTAATATGGTCTTAGAACATATTCATGCCACGTTTAAATGTCTTAACTGAAGTTTTTATACTTCTTAGATAATGGAAAAACTTTTTGCTGATATCCATGGGCGCCCATATGGGGGGGGGGGGGGGGGGCCCTTGCCCCCCCCTGGCTGAATGATGCTGCCTTTTTTTATATTTTTGTTCTGAGATTTCTATTATATAGCATTAAAAGTAGCAATTAGACGAAGTTTGCTCCCCCCCTGGAATTCAGCTTATGGGCGCCCATGCTGATATCTCATCAAAGTGGGATAAGCTTGACAATGTAGATAAGGATTACCCAAGTAGAATTAAACATACTTTTCCCTGTCGACCTTCCTTTTGAGAACAGCTTAGCAAGTGATTTCGTAGCGATGTAGTAGGACAAAAAGTAGTAGGATAAAGTCATTAGGATATATATTGTATAAAAAGGACATATATAACTAAAACAAATATTGATATAGTAATTAGTAGTATATATATCGTAACTATGCTGCACTGCCTTTGAAGTTTCCAAGTAAAATGAATAATTTATTTATTTTCACTGTTAAACAAATCCAGCGGAGTAAATTACACCAAAAAAAATAAATACAGAGACACATAGACAACAAAACCTTTATCTCGGATAAAAATACACGGATAATGTTATGGTTTGTGCCTATGGACACAAAGGCATATCTTGTTAAATTAGCACTAAGCAACTCAAGCGGTCTAGTAGATGGATCTAGCTATGTCTATATTATAACTTCAAAGATAGAATACTTAGTTTCAGTGGTGTCAATTTGGGAGGGGATGTGTAGGTTATGTGCAACAACTTCAAAACTGCATATGATATTCCTTTTCATTTAAAAGTTAAATTATCAATTTTTTTAATTGGCTGAAGTTCAACCAAAGGAACTCCCAGTAGAAAATTCAGACGAGGATTAATAGTTTTAGGATCTCTATAAAGGCAATTGTTGTAGAAAAACAACACTGTAGTTTTCAAGCTTAGACTGCCATCTTGCTGTAAAGAAAAAATTGCTTTTAGCAGCATCTTTCGAAGGTGCAAAAGATAGCAGTTGATTGATCTCTTCGGAGAACTGCTATGTGACATGTGGCCTAAGCAACGAGTCACCAAACCAAGGTATAAGAAAAATGAATGAAAAGATGGGCGTTTTCTAAGCTAGAAGCTGGAAATAAAACGAAAAGATGGGAGATTAATTGCAAATCCTATTTCTATCAAATATATATTATTTTGAATTACTGTAGATGAAATTCGTGATGTGCGCAAGAACTTGGATCAGCAGCAAGATACATTTCCTTGTGTTGTAAGAATACAACATCGGACGACCGTGACTCAAAATTGTTAAACGAACAACTAAATAAGACAAATAAAAAGGATGAAGAAAACAGTATAATTTTACATCAGCTAATGTGTTGGCGGGGTCTTTCCAACATAATCAGAAATGGTGGATCATTGAGTAGGCAGGGTGTGACATATGGCTAATTTTTGTTTCCTTTCTAGATCGTGGAATCTTACGACAGACTGAGAAAACGGGCTCAAAATCGCCAAACTATAGCAGACGAAGCAGCCAAGTATATTTTTGACATTCCAGAAGAGATGTTGTCCGACTTGTTGGATTATGATAATCACGATGATCCAGACTTCCTGTCTCTACAAAACTTTATCACTGATCCTGATGCACACTTGTTGCCTCTACTGGACAATCACCACTTTTTTTGAAAAAGGATGAGGTGGAGACTAGCAGTGAACCCAGCGGTGATGACTCGGGGAAAATTCCGTCCTCTAGTGAGCAACAGTGACCAATAGCAGCAAGTAATGAAAAAGGAAAGAAGAAATCGGAAGTCCAAAAGAAATTCTACTTGAGAAAAATAGATATGGAAAAAGTTTATTTGCCTTGGAAAGGAAAGTCTCGCCAAGTTCCAAGCGTCTTAGAGGCTCAAATAAGATACTCTCAACATTTTTCTAGAGCTGATAATTGAATTAAGTAACATCTTTGTATTTCAAACTGAGGGATGCAACCTCTGACCCACTGTCGAAAAGCAAAACTTTTCTTGAGCATTATTCTACTATTGGTAGTGACAAGTTTCCTATTATCGAATGCACTGAAAAACAGATACCAGATACCCTGCAATTGCCGACAATATGGCCCAACAAACATTTGACAAGAGCAAACATTTTTTTTCATTTCAACAACACTGAAAAGGCTAAGAAACCTGGAAAACAAGAATTTGACGAGCTATACAAGATTCGAGCCGTCTTGGGTCATATCTGTTCCAAACATCTCGAAGTAAACACAAAAGAACACCATTCACCTGACGAGCAAATGATTCCTTTCAAGGGGCAAAGAAACTTGAGACAGTGTCTCCCAAAAAAGCCGATGAAGTTGGGAATAAAAGTGTTCACAAGAGCTGGTGTCAGGTTTTGTACATGATTTTGAAGTTTACCAAGGTAAAGGCACTCATATTGAAGATGACAAAGAGCCAGATCTTGGAGTCGGGGGCAACATAGTTTTACATCTGGTGAGCCCCTTAACTGAGAAAATGAACAACAAGATTCATTTTGACAACTGTTTTTCGAGCTTAAAACTAATGAGTTTGCTCAAAACTAAGGATTCCCAGTCAAAATCAAGGATTGCCCTGGATTCGTACGTTGAACAAAGCGCAACTGAAGAGCTGCTCCCTCCTCACAGATGGTGAAATATGATTAGATAACAAAACGGTTTGCTTGGCTTTGACTTATACAGGAATAACACTACTGGATACATGCAGATGCTGGAACGTTAATGATAAATCCAGAGTTGAAGTTTTAAGGCCAGCCATTGTTTATGAGTACAACTGGCATATGGGTGGCGTATATTTAGTAGACATGCTTGTTGAGATGTGCCGAACTCATCTTCGGACACAAAAAACGGTATAACAGAATCTTCTGGTGGCTTATTGGCACAGCAGTCTTAAATAGTTGGCTTCTTTTTAGGTCAGATGTCAAAGCGCTCACTTCAAGAACAGACGAACTGATAATCTTGAGAGCCTTCAGGTCTGAAGTTGCAGCAGTTTTGTATGCCTCGACATGTTTGATGCGCCAACGTAAACGTGGAAAATAATCCACAGATGTTGAAGAAAGTCCCAGTCCCATTCCAAGTCGCAATCATATCCGACCGGCAATATCTGCTCAAGCCAATGGAATTGATCACTGGCCAGAAAAGACTGAGAAGCAGAGCCACTGCTTTTTATTCAATACCATTATTGAATTGCGAAAAATGTGAACTTCCACTGCACCTTAAAGCCAAAAACAATGGTTTTAAAGCCTTCCACAGCAAGAGCGCCCTATTTTTATATATTTTAGAGGCTAAGGTCGTATTTTTGGAACGTGGTCTAAAATTAACAATTTTGAATAAATAGTGCAAAAAAAAATTTTTTGTCAATAGTCTGACCTAGGATTGCATGGGAGGTGTTTGTAGCTATTTGTAAGAATTAGCTATTTTGTAGATTTTCACTTAACTGATTAAAACAATCAAATTTCATTGTTAATTTCCTTGGTAATTTTATGATACTTTTTCAAGTAAAGTATTTTATGATCATAGGTTTGGTAAGTCATTTTGGACGGTTGAATATGTCGAATTCCAAGAAGGAGCAAAACCAAATTTGAGTCTAAAATATACCCTGCAAATGAGTTCGCAAACTCATATTTTTACTTCTTCCCTGCCTCTCCGGCTTAGAAAGTTGTTTTGAAAATGTATCTTGAAAAAGAACGAGGTAAGAATTCTTTTAGTTCGTGTCTAACTTTCTGTCGTTCTAAGCGTCAAAAACACTGCTCTAACGATTTGAAGCAATGATGGAATTTTTTGCAAACTCAACAAACATTGTCCAAGTTTATTAAAAGCTATTAAAATCAAAATTTAGCAAAGGTGTGATACTCAGAACACTTTCCCTGAGACTCATTTGTAAATGAATTTCTCAAAGTTTCATTCTTATAACACAAAGTTTGTCCAAGTTTCCCAAAATTGATTGCTCTTTTGAGAGGAAAGAGTCGGTGTCAAGTATTTCAACACCTCTTCCTGAGGCAAAATTTAGCCATTAATCGATTCCTGAAAGTTCAATTTACCTAGTTCTACTGATTTCTAAGAGAACAAAAATCCCATCTTTTAAAATTTTACTTCAACCTACTTTTAGACCCAATTTTCGTAGAACTTATCACAAAACAATTTTCATTTCACTGGCTAGTACTGAATTCAAAGACAATCCACCTGCAATCTGCCACCAAACCGTTGAAGCATTCAGTGACTACAGTTTTATTATGTCATGAACTTTTAATTGGATACAGTGTGTCAAGTAAGTAACAAGACGCATTCTTTAGCAGATAGAACAGTATTTTAATTACTTATATTTTTGGAGCGATCTAGCCATGCCCATTTAGTAGCTTTGTAAGTTGCACAGTGCCAAATATTGTTAATTTCAATAATGAGTTAAGGTGTTAACCTTCTTTTGATCATGGCAAAAATCGAATAGCAATTATCTTGGTTCGAAGTAACTCAAAATTGTGTCACCGAAGAGATAGGTATTCTAGTATTTAAAACTTCATAAATATGGTAGTTTTTTAAAAGAATACAAGTTTCTTTACTCATTTGCCACTTCTGCTCCAATCTATTTTTTATATCAAATTAGTAACGAATTTCATTCTTTAAAATGTTCTTGATTGTGAGGATATAAAACATAGAAACATTTCATTTAGACCGCAGTGTAATTCCTCTTGATGTTTTCAAGTAGCTGAGTCTTGCCACATCTATTCTTCACTCCGAATGTTTGTTTGAAGAGTGTCAAACATTGTTACTTTTCTTTAATGATTGCTGATATTAGTCCACCATGGATACAATATATAATTAGTTAGGCCCTGAATTAACTCATAGCACCGTTTCTGCATATATACGAGTCCAATTACAGGAAATGTTCCATGGTTGGCTTTTTTATGGAATACAAGTTTTCTTTCTCATCTTCTGTTTCCACTTCTAAACACAATTTCCTTTATTCATTACAACACTCTTCATAGTAAGCTACTCAACTCAACCTACTTGTTACACTACTGAATCTAACTACGCTCAGCCTAGTTACGCTCATCCACCGTCAAACTGCCGAATCATTCAGCTAAAAAATTTTTTTGTTGATTATATATTCTTCTTAATTATACACGTTATTAATCATAAACAGTGTGTCAAATTAGCAACGAAAATCATTCTGCACAATGTTGCTGTTTCCAGTATGGTAAGAGACATAGATATATTTTGATCAAGATTTTGATTATACTTCACTCAAATTGCTTATGAAGTTTTCAAGTAGATGGAGCTAGCCACATCCATGTCGCAGCTTCAAACGTTTGGGTGAGGCGTATTAAACCTGGTTACTTTTCTGTAACGAGTCGTAATATTACTCTATCATGGATATAATTGGCAATTAATTTGGCTTGAATCAACTCATAGAAATGTTACTACAAATATACGTGAAACGTTTTGTGGGTAGCTTTTTTGAAGGAATACAAGCTTTCTTTCTCACCTGCCATTTCTAAATACAATGCTCTGTATTCATTACGATACTCAAAACGGTTTACTATTCAACTCAATATTCTTATCAACTCAACATCCTCCGCCAAAATGTTGAATCATTCTAATGCAATGTTTTTCGTTGGTCATTGTCTCTTAATTAAACTCAATATGTCGAATTAGTTACCAAGATCATTCTTTATAGTTTTGCTGTTAGTAGCCGGATAGGACACAGCTATATTTTGTTTATGCTTCACTTGAACTGCTCGTGAAGTTTTCAAGTATATTGATCTAGCCAAATTTATGTTGCAGTTTTAAATATTTGGGTAAACCATGTAAACCTCATAACTTCTTTGTAATGAGCGGTGGTGTTACTCTACCTTGGATAAAATTGGCAATTAATTTGGCCTGAAACAACACAAAATACTGGTGCTACATAAGCACGTGGCCAAATATAAGAAAGGGAACGTAAAAATGGTAGATTTTTTTGTAGAATGTAAAAATGTCTTTCTCATCTGCCGCTTCTACTTCAAACTAAAGTCTTTTTTATTCAATGAAACACTTGTAATGCTATTGTATTCAATATGCTCGTCATGCTACGGAATTCAACAACGCTTAGTCTACGTTACGCTGATCTACCGCCAAAATGCTGAGTTATTCAGTTATAATGCTTTTTGTTCGTCATTGCCTCTTAATTAAACACAATATGTCAAATTAGTAGCGCAACTGATTCTTTGTAGCACTGCCGTTTGTAGTAGGAAGTCATATATAGATATATCTTAATTATGCCGCACTATTCGTTACGTTTCCAAGTATACGAGTCTAGCTGTGTCTATGTTGCAGCTTTGAAAATAAAAAATGTTACTTATGGATATGGTGGTCGTGGTGGACATGGTGGTTTGGTCGTGCACATGGTGGACAAATATCACCAAAAGAAAAGCAACCAGGTTTGAAACCGCCTTTCTATTTGAGAGGGGGTTTCTGCAGTACGTGCAAACACTTCGTAACTACATGTGCATTTCTTATTCATTAAAACTTGAGCTAAAGAATTTTTTAATAGGCTGCAGTTCAACTACGGGAAATCTCATTTGACAATTTATACGAGGATTAATAAATTGCCAGAGAAGCAATAATTGTTGGAGGGTCAATACTTTTGTGGGTTATCACTAGCGAATTCAAGATATCCTTTTGAATGTCCTCGGTACTTTGTAGGATGCTTTTTTCAAGTGAAATGGAAGTTAATAAGATAGTCAAATGAACTAATTTTTATTTCTTTAGTTTGGTAATTCACTTCAACTGGTCTTTCTTCAAATACGAACCGCATTACTTACAGCTCGAAATAAATTTTCTGAGTGGGATATTATGCTTATCATCAAGTAACCAGTCTCTTTTGGTATTATATGCAGATAATAGCAGGAACCTGGGCTCAGTCCGGGCAAAGGCCGTATTAGTTTCAGAGATGAGTCCCAAAAATCGCTCTTAAAGAGCAAGGGTTCAAGAGGGGCCAGCCCCCTCATATACAAAATAATTTCTATTCGTTTTAAGTTTCACTGTTGCTCCTTACTTATAGTCAAAAATTTTTAATTCAGTACTTAAAAAGGACAACAGAACTTAAAGTGGTTTTTCTAATGGACCTCCTTCCGATATTCTAGGAAAATTGGCTCGATTGGATCACTGGGGAAAAAACAAAAAACAAATAAACACGCTTCTGAGGTCGTTCTTCTTGAAAATAATTCAAAATTTTTATATAGGAGCTTGAAACCGGTGGCGGATCCAGGGGGGAAGGACCCCCCCCCCCCCCTCCTGACGTAATCTAAAGTAGTGTAGTTTACTTAAATAACGCAAGATTGAGCTAGTTAAACTTGCTCCCAACGCAAGTTTATCGGATAAACCTAAATTGCCCCCCCCCCCTTAAAAAAATCCTGGATCCGCCCCTGCTTGAAACTAGTGCAATAGAGTTCTCTGATATATTGAAATCGATCGTGTAAATTTCATCAAAATCATTTTTCCTTTTGAGGGAAGAGGGGTTTCTTTCCTATTTGAAAAAGGGGAAATTCTCTCAGACTCATAACATCTTTCGGGTAGTTTTAAACATAAACTTAAGAGCTCCATACATTAATAATTACCATAAAAATTTTATACTTTTATTGTACATGTTGTGATAAAAGCTTTATTTTTAGAGTTTCAGTTGTTATTAGCACTAGTAACTTCTTACTCCTTGCCTACAGTTTGTTACCATGAACTGTTTAAGGTATAAAAATTAAAGGTAAAGCCCCACTTTTCCATTTAAATGTCGACAAAAATAAATTTTCGGAATGACTTGCTCCTTGGTGCTCACGATGCACCCTCATTGCCACCTCTCCTTATTTTATGCCACTAAGCACTTGAATGTAATCATGCCACAACTATACCACAAAGAAAAAAATTCAGCAATAAGAGGGGGCTGTGCACCTGCAGCACCCATACTCAGGGGTTATTAGTAAAGACGGTGGGAGCAGTGAAGATATTAAAAGTAGAATAGTCAAAGCCCAGGCGCCCTTTTTGACAGTTAAAAAAAGTTTGGAAGTTTAGGAAGATAAGTCTGCCAACCAAGACTAAGATGTTGGAAGCTAAACTGATGACAGTGGTCAAATATGGTTCTGAAGCATGGACGCGACCGAAAAGCCGATGAAGACTTGCTAGATGTTTTCCAGAGAAATTACTCACGGATTGTTCAGGGTACCCGGCTGACAGACCGTTTTTCAAATGTGAAGTGTAGTTCCATCCTGCTTTCTAGGGCTATGATGAGAGAAATGTTGAGATGGCTAGGGCACGTTGTGCGAATGAATGATGACAGATTGCCAAAGATTGTCCTTTTCGGCAAACCGTCTAGGGCTACATTAATCACATATGCCCTAGTGTAAATACAGCTTATTTAACAATTTCTGGAGGTGTGCTATATTTCATGATCACTATCTCTTTTTTTTATGTGCGCATAATTTTATATATTTTAGAGTTTTAAAAAGATTTAGTTTGTTCTTTATATTGCATTTTCCGGGTTAGTAATCTGACAAGTAATCCAAACCGTTTCAAGTAATTATCCTCATAACCTCCGAGATCAGCAACGTCTCGTGAAACGCTAAGGACAAGTAATCGGGTTTATTGGATGAGTAATCTTGGAATGCTTGAATGTTGAATTGAATCAAAATGTTTATTCCACGAAACTAACTGACTTCGCCATCTAAAATTAAAATGGAGTAGAAACATATTTATTTAACGTTTATGTTAAGTCATTTGGACCAGCTTCGTCCAAATTATTGCGCTATGGAGGCGCTTGTTACAACATCTATGATTTCTATAGGTTTCACTCGGCGTATTTATTGGTCAAAAGCAGAAAACATGGCGAACCCAAACCAACCAATGAAACTAATTCTTGCTTAGTATCTAGACATGAAAAGTGGGGGAGATTTGATAACGGTATACAGTTATTTTTAGTTACAGTTTCTTTTTTTAAGCTGAGTGTTTTTTGATAATGTAATATTTTGAACTGAGATTGAAAAAAGAAAGAAATGAGAGATAAGGAGTTTCTGGTGCCTGGTATTCATTACAGGTTTAGCTTTAAATCTGAAATGGTTTGTTTTGAAGCCAAATTGCCAGTTTTTTCCCCATCGCGGAAGCAAGTGCAATATAGTTGACTCGAGTTGGCTAGCCATCCTTCGGGTTCATCAAACTCATATTTCAGAGGCAGAAAGCTTAAATGATTCCAATTTTTTCAATTATTCTTGAAATTAACGAACAATTTACTTGTTGAGAAAAGTTTCTCAACGAGTTTAGCTCTTTTGGAGACACTAAGCAGAGTCAGTAATATTATTTTTCTGGTGTATTAAAGACAAAGAAAATAAATATCAAACAGTTTTTGGTAACTAGCTATTTACACCATCCACCGTTTTGAAGACGCTAGAGGCAGTCAGTCACTGTTCAGGCAGTAGGGACCGGTGCTAGACACCTTAAACAGTGCACCATAAGGCCCAAGTTATCTAACTTTTAGAGAAAACATTATTTTGTCTTGGAACCCTCGTTTGATGTTATACAACTAAATAATGAAATACTGCATAACAATTTAAAGAATATACAAAGAAATTTACGAAAATAGAAAAAAAAACATGCAAAAAGAATAAATTGAACTGCAAAAAGTTTTTTTTCTTTCAGCGTTGAAGCTTTAGATTAGTTAAAAAAAAACGAGCAAAAGTATTCCCCAAGATGAACGGATCGATTTGTGAATTTAAAACAAATAAACTGTTTAGTAGAGTACTATGGCAGCTAATTTGCCAGCAACCCTCAGAGTTAGTTTGGCAGTGCTTCTGCTATCCTTTGCCATGGTGATGCCACCAAGTTGAGTTTTCTTAATGAAGAAGCTAGAAGACTCATATCCAGTATACACAGCAATCTTATAGCGAAAAGATTTTAATCTAATAAACATAATAAAAATCAAGCAAGACAATGCTATAAATAACGTAAATACGATAACGTAACGTACGACATAAATAACGTTAAGTTATATATTTCGCAATGTTATTGCGACAAGCCTATGGATTTCTCCTGTATTGAATAAAATAAATAAAATAGATATATTCTTGCAATGAATAATCTAAACAAAAAGCTTCCCTTGCAAGGACGCAAAGCAATCTATTACACTTTAAATACAATTATGACTAAAAAACACAGGTGAAGCAATTTGAGAAAGGCTGATCATATAAGGAGAAGGAATAGTTTAGGGGTGAGAAATTACACTTCAACCACACATTGCATTACACAGAAATTACACTTCAAACACAATTATGACTAAAAAACACCGGTGACACAATCTGAGGAAGGGTGATCAGAGCAGAAGAAGGAATGGTTGAGGGGTGAGAAATTACACTTCAAACACACATTACATTACACAGAAATTACACTTCAAACAATCTATTACACTTCAAACACAATTATGACTAAAAAACACCGGTGACACAATTTGAGGAAGGGTGATCAGATCAGAAGAAGGAATGGTTGAGGGGTGAGAAATTACACTTCAAACACACATTACATTACACAGAAATTACACTTCAAACAATCTATTACACTTCAAACACAATTATGACTAAAAAACACCGGTGACACAATTTGAGGAAGGGTGATCATAGCAGAAGAAGGAATGGTTGAGGGGTGAGAAAGCTTCAAAACCAGTGAAATATCCAGAGGTGTTTTTCTAGTTGGGTACCTTTGGGTGTAAATTTTAAATAGTCCCAATTATACTGGCGTCTCAGTTATGGACTTTAAAAACACATACTCATATAAAATACAGAGGTCCGATTTCGCCTATTTTTTCTCTAATAAAAACCTTCCATGTTCAATAGTAATATAAGATATTTGGATTTAATTTTTTGAATCCAGTTACAAAACGGTTTGAATTTGAATGCTTTCATTTATTTGCACAATTTAACGCATTTCAAATGTTTTACAGAGGCCTAATCTTGAATTCATTAGCTGCTACATCAACTAAGAGCACTAAGGTGCCTTTTTCAATTATTTAGTCTAATATTTTCCGATAAATATTTTCTAAATCAAATGATTTTAATGTGATATGCTTGAGATTTGTCTCACTTTTGTAGCTAGATTTTTACAATTTACTTCATCTTACAGAGTTTTTGTCCATTACTGTCAAAACATTCTCACAAAGACGTGATATACTGTAAAATAAAACACACCTTTCCGTGTTTATCTGATATAAATGATGCTATTCAGAAAAAAAATCAAGATTTACTTAATATTTACCATTGTCATATATCATTACTACTTTTGGATGATGTTAACGAAACCGTTAAGGAAACTAAACACAAAGATCCATTGCAAAGTGCCTCAACTTTTTGAAATTTCAACATGTATCTGTTTTTCTCTATTGTTATTCATTGCTCTTTCTATAGCCTTTTATATTCTTTTACCCCTTTTTTTAGCCTTTTTATTCTCTTCTTCTTTATTTTGGGGTACTTAAAATATGGACATCCGAGCATTGCCCTGTTTTCCTGGGTAGATTTTTGGATGGTTCAAAATAAAGATAATAATTCTTACGGCACTGCATACTTTACAGTTTCTGTTCAAATTCAATATTCAATGAGTTATTTTATTGTAAACTAAACTTTTGAATATTTTTATAATCTTGCAATTATTTTTCTTTCTAATCAACATGTTTTCATGCACAAGAATTGATACAGAAATGAGTTCAAGTTTACTCTATGCATCTGATCCTCCATAGCCCAAATTTGCCCACAGCAGAGTTCAGTCACATAATATGCTACTTGGTAATGATTTTTATTCAATCTAAAATGTTTATTTACGATTTATTAAATCTAAGTTAAAAGGTTTTTTTATACCCCTCCTTGGCCAGGTCCCAAGATTATAATAATTTAGAAACTGTTCATAAAAATTATTATTCTGTAAGAGGTATTTATTGTAAACTATAAGCTAGCATGCTTTTTCCTAGAATGGTAAGTTATATGACAGTTCAGATTTAATTTAAATGAAAATTCTCTCTCGCAGAGATCATATTTATACGGTTTCTCGCCTGAGGATCATTGCTGTAGGATGTCTTATCGGAAAAGTCTTTGATGTTCATTGAAATAGTCTGCACGAGAAAAGCTCCCTGCATACATCACGTTTAAACGTTTTTTTTTTTCGTATGAATTCTTTGATGCCTTTCAAAACGTAAATGGAAGTGAAATCTTTTATCGCATACATTTCACTCGTAGTTTTTCTGTACTTTTTCCTAAGTAAGCCAATATTAGAATCTGAAGCTTTCATAAGTGTCTTGGTGATGTAACTCAACTCCTACCATAAAATAAAGGGAATGGGGAAAAAAAATAAACACTATAATAAGATGTCCTAAAGCAATGATCCTCAAAAAGAAAAAAAAATCACTAAGCATTATTAAAATGAAAATCCCTAATTTTTTGTCTACAGATTTTACGATTCAAATAATAAAAACAATTCTTCCATTAAAAAAAGAAAAGAAGAAAAACTTATAATTACAATAAACTAAACTTTAGCTTAAAGATGTGTCTAATTATTTCAGAATCTGTCTTTCCTTGCTGATATTTTGAGAGAGAGAAAAAAAAACGAGGGACAAATTAAAAAAAAAGTTACCTGAAAAATATGTTTTATGGATATAAAATAATATTTTTATTACAAAAGTGGTAACAATATTGTTAAACAATATGTTATGGATATAACAATATTTATTATAAACCAATATTATTTGATGGAAGTCATTAGTTTTTGTATATAATAACAAAATCAACAATGCTCATGAATCGATGTTTTAATTTTATGCTATTTTCACATCTTGTTTTGGCTTTCACCCATTGAAAAATGCAGTTACAGATGTCACTACTGTAGAGTGCTGGTCCGACTGATCTGCAGTCGGAACACGTGCTTTTTAAAGCTCACAAATCGTACCTTTATATCCTATATTTATATATATATATATATATATATATATATATATATATATATATATATATATATATATATATATATATATATATATATATATATATATATATATAGTGCAAATTACGTTCTGGCCTTGGGGAGGAATAGGGTTTTGAGCCCTACTCATGTAAATTTCTGCTCGTTTTGAGTTTGACTCGGTTATTTATTGTAATTTCTGTTCGTTTTCGGTTTCATTTATTTATCGATGCTGATTTGTGGTAGTTTCACGGTTGGTAGATTATTTGATTTTATTTTTGCTCATTTTTGGTTTAGTGGAGTTCTTTACTTTTCTTTGAAAAACTTATTTTGTGGAAAAAGTTCTTTGACAATAGAAAAAGATTTCTATTCGTTTCTTATTGACACAGTCTTTTCAGGGAAAAAGAAAATAATGCTTTAAATCTTTTAGTTTTTTAAGACTTTATAGTTTGGCCTGCTATTTGTATTAAAGTAACTTGTTTTTTATTTAATTAATTAATTAAAGCAATTAATTAATAAAGTACCACAGCAATTTGCAAATAAAGTACCACATACTAAACGTTCGGAGAGCAGATCTACAGGAGCCAGATGCAATTCCGGAAAGAAAAACAGGATTTCGTTGATCAATTTTGTCAAAGTTGACAAAGAGAAGCAGCTAGGAGCTCGAAAAAATAATGAAATATATTTGATTTTGAAACTAAGTGTAGTCGTGTTTCATTCAGACTTTAAAACTGTTTAATTAAGACATTTTTCTTCATCAACCCCTACTTTTTCTCGCCCTTTCACGCTCCACACTACAGCCCGTTCAGTTCAGGAGGATGATAGAAAATCCGGACAAATTTTGGACACCAGGCCTTTAATCATTGAGTCTAAGTTAAGCGGATAAAAATTTTTTTACCACCATCCCCAAACAGATATTCACGAATGATAAAGGTAAAACGCAAAGTTGCAGCTCATTAATATTCATAAAACTCCAAAAAAATATATAAAATTTGCACAACTTTCAAATACATATACTACATTACATTCATTAAAACAAAGGAATATCTGCGTTCACTTTGGCCATCCATCTCCCACTGCTGTTTAAAAGGGCTGAAAAACGATTTAAGACGAATTTACGAAAAGCAGTAGGAACGCATCTAAAAGACTGAAGGGAAGCAAAACGGAGTTTCAGTATCCGTTTTTTGTTCTGCTATTATGATTTTTGTATTGTATTGTGAGTTAATTAATTAAATTAAAGAACCTGTCGTTTCACTATTTTGGTAAAAATCGAGGTTGGAAAATGACAAAAATGAACGGCATAAATGGAAAGAGAAAACAGCGTTTTGTTCTGTAAAATGAACAAGAAAGGCTATACGTGAAGGAAATAAAAAGCGAGATAAACGACGAAAACGAACGCAGCTAATCTGTTTCTATCGCATGGCTTTTTATGTGAAAATTTCACTCTGATCATGCAGTAAGTCAGCTGCGCTGGAAGAGGCTACTACTCCTTTTAGCCTCTTTCTGTGGGAGTGCTCAACAGTTATTGCGTGCTGTAACTTCGGTTCGTTTCATCCCAAGTTTCTTCTGAGTCGTGAATGCCAGAGTTACCGTTGTCAAACGATTCCTTCTCTCTGTCTTTACTTCCTTGAGTAAGCAGCAAAAATAAAACAAAAGTGTGACCAAGAGCCTGTTTTTTATCTGTTTTGTTAATTCTGAACATTTTTAATCATACATCTTGGAGATAGAGGTCCACTCCCAGTTACTTGGCACTCACGGTAATAGTCCGCTTCCTGTAGAATTCCAGAGCTTGTACACGTCAAAGGACATTTATTTATTCCATTAATAACCCGTTTACCCTAACCTAAGGTAGGCGGATCGATAACCTAGGTGAGGTATTTAAAATTAATTTTTTTTGGTTAAGATTGCCATCTGTTTAATTTAGTTCAATTGTTGGTATAAATTGGGGCCTGGAACCAACTGAAAAAACCAAACGAGCGGAGAACAATTACAGGAATGCTTTGTGGGTTAATGTAGCTCTTGAGTTTATAACTGACAAACTAAAACTGAAAATAAGACTGGGGCAAGAAATTTTCTTCAATCTATCCATTGCCTTCAGTTCTATAGAGCAACTGTAGACAAAGTCTATTTTTTGTCATGTTTCTTTCCAATTTTTGTAACTTTGGACCACTTTGAACCACAGTATAAAGATATAGCAGTAAGTTCACCGCAGATAATTTCTGGCTCTTCATTCTCGGTGCGAACAAACAGCTCCTCCCACTTATTCTTGCATTAGCGCGTGCAAATAGCTCCTCTCATTTGATCTGCCATCAGCGGTCCAATTACCCTGGAAAACGTATTTTGGCAGAAACATTCTCAAAATGCCTTTGAAACCAACTTGAGACTTCTAAACCTACTTTTAATTCCTAAAAACATCTAATAATAACATTGCACTACTAATTACCGATTTTTATATATGTATTGGAATAAATTAATTTAAAATTAGTTTCTTCAAAGTTTAGTGTTCCAACGCTGAAGCCAAGTTTCGCCTTGAAGCTGACTTGTCTACCCGTGAAAAGATCTAATGTCGCTTATGTTTCTACTTTCTCTGGAGCACTCGCACCTTTGTCCGGGTTTTTATAATGGGTGAGATACGGAAAGATCATACCGCCTATAATTTATATGCTGTGCTTTGAACCTACTGAATCAGCTGGATCCATATAGTTTTAGTTCCTATCCTGTTCCCATCTTCTTGGTGCTAGGTGACACTTGTGGTTAGTTTATGAATTGAAATAATTACAAATCTTGAAGGTGTTTAAACGATCAGAAATAGAAAATCAGTGCAACCAGTGTGGAATGGATAGTGGGCGATTTGCCAACAAATTCAAGTCGTGCTGCCTCAACTGCTTGTGACGTAGCTGTGTTCTTTTGCTCAGAAAAAAAACATCCCTAAAAAACCCTAGACAACAGCCATGTAAAAAAAAAGAATGGCCCAAAGTAAATTTTTCCGGGAATTGAGTTTTCTGGAGATTTTCGGTATCTTCTTTTTTTCGAGAGATGGATTAGAAATTAGGCAGATGTCACGAAAATCGGTAGAAGTGGAAACACTACCGTCATCTTGCAGCCCATTCTTGGAGAAACCCCGTTAGTTTGTAGTTTATAATAGAAACATGTTAAAAATAGTGATTTTCATAGACGGTTAACTCCATTAATGCTATCATTGTAAACCGAAGACTGGATCGGTAAAAGACACGATGGCATATAGGAGTGATGTTATTATGTGCATGGTAGTATATATTAAGTTCCAACTGCTTCTAATGGTTTACGAGGTTTAAAAATCACGTATTCCGACCGCTAATCGTTTATTAATTCTAAGTATTAAACTCTTCGTTCTAACGAACTGTAAGTAAGGAGCGATGTGACTCAATAGTAACCGAAACTTTAAGAGGCAGAGTCTTGATAAAAATAGATACATAAACATATTGAGTTTTGATGCTTATTCAAAATATGTAAAATTCATCAAGTCTGAGAAAATTTTTGAAAAAGGGAAAAAAAAACCCCAAGACTCCAAATGGTCTTAATGAAAATCAGAGCATCAGATTCAGCGGACCGAAGAACCCTATTATAGAGGTTTCAATCTTCTATGTATAAAAATGTGGAATTTTGCATTTTTTTTTCGAGAAGAGAGATCACGGATGCGTGGTTTTTTTTTCCAGGGGTGATAATATCGAACCAGTGATGGTAGAAGATCGGGTGAGGGCTCATTTGATCGGAAATTGAAAGTTCTAGTGCCCTTTTTAAGTGACCAAAAATATTGGAGGGCAGCTAACCCCCCTCCCACGCTCATTTTTTCCCCAAAGTCATCTGATCAAAATGTGAAGAAAGCCATTTTTTCAGCGTAGTCCAAAAATCTAGTAACTATGTCGTTGAGGATGACTTAATCCCCCACTTTCCCATGGAGAAGGGCTGCAAGTTATGAATTTGGCCTGTTGTTTACATATAGTATTGGTTATTGGCAAGTATAAAGACATTTTCAGGGGAAGGGAATTATTAGGGGAAGGGAATTATCTTCATTAGGGAAGGGAATTTTCAATAGAGTGGGAGCCGGATTTCCCTGCATTATTTAAAAACAATCAGAAATTAAATAGAGAAAACAGGTTTTTTTTTCAACTGAAAGTAAGGAGCAACATAAAAACTTAAAACGGACAGAAATTATTACGTATATGAGGGGGGTCGCTTCCTAGTCAATACCTCGCTTTTTAAACTAAATTTTTTTTTGTAGTACTTTTGAAAGAGCTTTTTAGTCTAATTAAATGGCCTTTGTGATTCAGGAGTCGTTCTTAAATAATTGGGACAAAATTCGAACTTAAGCGTAAAGAGCATTGTATTGGCGAGGGGATGACCCCCTTCATATACGTAATAATTTCTGTTCAATTTAAGCCTTAATGTTGATCCTTACTTTCAGGTTCAAAAAACTTGTTTTTTTATTTAATTAATTAAAAAAAACTTTCCACAAAATACGTTTTCCAAAGAAAAGTAAAGAACTCTATTAAACCAAAAATAAAATCAAATAATCTACCAAGCGTGAAACAACCACAAATCATCATCGATAAATAAATGAAACCCAAAATGAACAGATATTACAATAAATAACCGAGTCAAACTCAAAACGAGCAGAAATTCTCATGACTAGGGTTCAAAAGCCCTATGCCATCCCAAGGCCAGAACATAATTTGCAATTAACTGAAAAAAATACAAATGAATGTGCATTGCCAGTACATATACTAAAGGAAGAAAAAAAATAATAATACATTGTGCCAACATCGTTCTTTACTTAGGCAGCGCGATCTAGCATATAATCCTACGATTTGTGAGCTTTAAAAAGCACGTGTTACGACTGCTGATCAGTCAGACGAGCACTCCCAAGGCCAGAACATAATTTGAACTTTACTGAAAAAATACAAATGTTTTTTATTACTAAATATCAGTATATGTATATTAAACTGACAATGCACGTTCATTTGTATTTTTTTAGTAAAGTGCATATTATGTTCTGGCCTTGGGAAGGCATAGGGTTTTTCAGCCCTACTCATGTGAATTTCTGCTCGTTTTGAGTTTGACTCGGTTATTTATTGTAATTTCTGTTCATTTTGGGTTTCATGTATTTATCGGTTTCATTCGTTTTACATTGACAAAGTCTTTTCGGAGAAAAATAAAATAATACTTTAAATCTTTTCGTTTTTTAAGAACTTATAGTTTGGCCAGCTATTTGTATGCTGGAGAAAATTTTTCAGCAATTTTTAACAACATACACCTTATTAAAAATCTGGACACAAATAGTAGTGTTTAATTTAGTTTCATACCTCCTCTAGTTGACCTAAAATAGAAAACTTGATACCATTCGCAAGAAAATCTGTTTAATTTCTTTGATAGGTTGGATACACTTACGCTATTTTTATTTCGTCAAACTTTAAGAGGCAGACGTAGCCCCGAAAGTTTGAACATAATACCCTCAGTCGTTCTTGGGATACTGCTGAGATGCCTTATTGGGAATTAGCATTAACACAGTGCATTTTAAATTAAACTTAAGGTAACATTTGATTTTAAACATAATGGGAAAATGGGAGGGTGGGCGTGGGAGGAGGATTAGTTGCCCTCCAATCACTTTTGACTATTAAAAAGGGAATTAGCCCTTTCCATTTTCAATCGAATGAGCCCTTTTCGAAGTTCCTAAGACAATTCCTTCGATACGTAGTGCCCTGGTCTAAAAAAAAAAAATAATAATACATTGTACCCACATCGATCTTTACTATAAAAATGTCAAGCCTTCCAATCACTTTCGACTATTAAAAAGGGCACTAGCCCTTCCAATTTCCAATCAAATGAGCCCTTTTTGCCATTGCCATTCTCAAAGACCTGATTTCTAAAACTTTCAACTGCGTTGAAGAAAATTGCTATCTCAAAATTTTGATTGGATGTTTTTGGGGAAATGGTGTCCGTGAGAAGAGGGTTAGTTGCCCTCCAATCATTTCCGATTATTAAAAATGGCACTAGCCCTGTCAATTTCCAATCGAATGAGCCCTTTTTGAAGTTTCTACGACAAAACTTTCTATAAAAACCTTGTATGCCCCAGGGCATAATTTGTAAACCTTGACCTAAGGCCTGTCAGGGGGTTGTTATTTTCAACATCGTTTCCTGACTTTTCAACTACGTTGAAAAAAATGGCTATCTCAAAATTTTGATTGGATGTTTGGGGAAATGTTGGCGTGCGAGGGGGGTTACTTGCCCTCCAATCACTTTCGACTATCAAAAACGGCACTAGCCGTTTCAATTTCCAATCGAATGATTCCTTTTTGAAGTTTTTACGAAAACGCTTTCTATAACAAAAAACCTTATATACCCCCAGGGCATAACTTACAACCCTTGCCCTGAGGGCTGTGGGAGGAGTGTCATCTTCAAAAACATAATTTCCGGACTTTTTAACTACGTAAAAAAAATGGCTATCTCAAAATTTTTATTGGATGTGTTTGGGGAAATGGTGGGAGGGAGAGGGGTGTTAGTTATCCTCTAATTACTTGACTATTAAAAAGGACACGAGCCCTTCTAATTTCCAATCAAAGGGGCCCTTTTTGAAGTTTCTACAACATCACTATCTATAAAAACCTTATATAACCCCAGGGCATAACTTAAAACCCTTGCCCCGAGGGCTCCGAGGGGGGTTATCATCCTCAAACACCTGATTTCTAAAACTTTTAACTACGTTGACCAAAATGGCTATCTTAAGATTTTGATTGGATGTGTTTGGGGAAAAGGTGGGCGTGAGAGGGGGTTAGTTGCCCTCAAATCACTTCCGTCTATTAAAAGGGGACTATCCTTTTGAATTTCCAATTGAATGAGCCCTTTTTCAAGTTTTTACGACAAAGCTTTCAATAAAAATCTTATATGCCCCCAGTGCATAACTTACACCCTTGCCCTGAGGGCTGTGGGGATGGGGTTGTTCTCCCAAAAGACCTAATTTCCAGAACTTTCAACTACATTGAACAAAATGACTATCTCAAAATTTGATTGGATGTGTTTGGGGAAATGGTGGAAGTGAGAGGGGGTTTACTTGCCCTCAAGTTACTTTCGACAACTAAAAAGACCATGGTCCATATCAATTTAAAATTAAGTATGTCTTATTTGAAATTTTTACAATAATGCTTTCTATAGAAAAAAAACTCATATGCCCCCAGTTCGAAACTTACAACCCTTGCCCTATGGGCTTTGGGGAAGCATCCTCATCAAAAACATAATTTCTATCTGGAAATCAACTACGCTGAACAAGATGGCTATCTCAACATTTTTATTGGATGTGTTTGGGGAAATAGTGGGCGTGGAAGAGGTGTTAGTTGCCTTCCAATCAGTTTCGACTGTTAAAAAGGGCACAAGCCACTCCAATGTCCAATCGAATGAATCTTTTTCGAAGTTTCTACGACAACTCCTTCAATACGAAGTGCCCTGGTCCAAAGAAAAACAAATGATAATAAACAATACATTGTGCCAACATCGTTCTTTACTTAGGCAGCGCGATTGTGCTGCCTATGATTGGTATTACTCGATGAAGTATCTGCAACTCCTATAATAAAAAAAAGGGGATAGAAAAACCTAAAACGCTATAATAAGACATTCTCCATCATATCTCCCAAAGTAATCACAAAACAATCAGACAAATTAAGAAAAAACATAGAAAAACAAGAGGCTTGAACAGATTCAAGGCTATTGCTAGAACCATTATAAAAACAAAACTCTTTAATTTTCTATTAACAGATTTTAAATAAATACATACAACAGAAGAATTCAATTTTTATGTTGATTTCAAACGTATAAAATCCATTTAGCTTAAAGCTAATCCCCAAAAGTATGCAGTCTTCGATGTATATTTAAAGATTATTTCGAGAAAAAACTGTTCTTACACACATCACATTTATACGTTTTTTTTCCCTGTATGAATTCTTTGATGTTTCTCCAAAGTTGAATGTAAGTGAAATATTTTATTGCATGTATTGCACTCATAGTCTATTCTACACACTTTAGTATTCAAGCCAGTATTAGAATTAGAAACTTCAATGGGTGTATTTGTATTACTCGGGGAAGTATCTGCAGCTCCCACAGTAAAAACAAAATAAACTGGATTGAAAAAAATTGAAACGCCATAATAAGATGTTCGCCCCAAAGTAATCACAAAAAATTCCGGAGCATTAAGAAAAAAGAATAAGCGAAACTAGAGGCTTGAACAGATACAAGTTCATTGATCTAAGGATTAGATCAATGTATTTAATGTATTTAATAACATCACTCCTATATAGCCTACTGCTTGCACTGATCCAGTCTTCGGTTTACAGTGATAGCATTAATGGAGTTAGCCGTCTCTGAAATCACTATTTTGTTACTAGTTTTGTCATAAACTACAAACTAGTGGGGTTTCTCCAAGAAGGGGTTGTGAGATAACAGTTCAGATTCGTCTTAAATTCAAAATGCGCTCTTATGCACTTTCTGGTGCCTATTATAATGGCCTGATTGAGAAAAACATTTTTCACACACATCACATTTATAGGGTTTCTCACCTGTATGCATTCTTTGGTGTATAATTAAATGGTCTGCTCGAGAAAAACTTTTTCGACACACATCACATTTAAACAGTTTCTCACATGTATGAACTCTTTGATGCTTAACCAAAGAACCCAAATCAGAAAAGCCTTTCTCACAGACTTCACATTCATAAGGTTTCTCACCTGTATGAAGTCTTTGATGTCTATTTAAAGAATATTTCGAGAAAGCACTCTTCTGACATATATCACATCTAAACAATTTTTTTCCTGTATGAATTCTTTGATGTCTTTCCAATATTGAACGGAAGTGAAATCTTTTATTGCATATATTGCACTCATAGTAATTTCTGCACATTTTCCTATTCAAGCCAATATTGGAATTTGAAGCTTCCTTAGGTGTATTGGTGTTACTCGATGAAGTATCTGCAACTCCTACAGTAAAGATAAAATAAAGCGGATGGGACAATCGTTAAACGCTATAATAAGATATTCTCAATCATCAGGGGCGTCATGAGGCTCATTTTATTGGAGGGGCGATCTCCGTAAATTTTACCGGGTCGCTTCCTGATGTATGCCGAATTTTATGCAGAAATAAAGAATTTTGTTAAATTTCTGCCGATTTTGGAAAATTTCTGCCAAAATTTTCGCCTTCGACGCAAATTTTACCGAATGCCAAAAAAGTTGGGGGGGGGGGGGGTATTTTTATACATAGAAATAACTGATCAGCCAATCAGCAGTGAGAAGAAAGAAAAGGCGATCAGCAGTCAGAACACGTGATTTTTAAAGCTTGCAATTTATTCGAAGCAGGTTGTAACTTGATTATATTACATATTTACATAAAATAACTGATCAGCCAATCAGCAGTGAGAAGAAAGAAAAGGCGATCAGCAGTCAGAACAGGTGATTTTTAAAGCTTGCAATTTATTTGAAGTTGAAACTTGATTATATTACATATATACATAAAAATAACTAATCAGCCAATCAGCAGTGAGAAGAAAGAAAAGGCCGTCATCATTCAGAACACATGATCTTTAAAGCTTGCAATTTATTTGAAGCAGTTGGACGGGATTTTTAAAGCTTGCAATTTATTTGAAGCAGTTGGAACTTGATTATATTATATATTAACATAAAAATAACTGATCAGCCAATCAGCAGTGAGAAGAAAGAAAAGGCAATCAGCAGTCAGAACAGGTGATTTTAAAGCTTGTAATTTATTTGAAGCAGTTGGAACTTGATTATATTATATATATACGCAAAAATAACTGATCAGCAGTGAGAAGAAAGAAAAGGCGATCAGCAGTCAGAACACGTGATTTTCAAAGCTTGCAATTTATTCGAAGCGGTTGGATCTTGATTATATTATATAACAAAAAAATAACTAATCAGATAATCAGCAGTGAGAAGAAAGAAAAGGCGATCAGCAGTCAGAACACGTGATTTTTAAAGTATGTAATTTATTTGAAGCAGTTGGAATTTGATTGTATAATACGTAGAAATAATAACCGATCAGCAGTCGGGAAAAAACATTTTCAAGTGTCATAAATACTTAGATACAATTGGACGTAATTATATTATTATTATTATATTATTGTAATAGAAATTTTAACCGATCAACCGATCAGCAGCCAAAAACGTGATTTTTCAGAGCTCGCAAGCCGTTGAGGCAGCTGGAACTTGATTAAAATCAATTAGTTGCAGACATGAAGCCTTGCAATAATTGCAGAAAAAAACCAAGATAGATAGTCCGAGTGAGTGAGATGGCAAATCTGGCATAAGCCCTTTTTTAGGATTATATAAAAATGATATCATTTCATTTGCTGATAGATAAGTCTATCTATCATCCGTCAAAACGTCATAGATAGGTTTGGTCCCAATAAGTTTTAAATAGCACTTGCATAGTTTACTGCATCATTATTTTTTTGTTCTTCATTTCTATTTTTTATTTGTTCTGATCCTCGCAGTGGCATGTCTTGTAACCGCATATTTTCTTGTGCTTCACTTTCATTTTTGATGCGTTGTAATTCTCCCTACCACTTATCTTTCAATCGCATATTTCTTTGTTCATTATTGTCGTTTATTATTACTTCAGACATTTTTTTTTTAATGCCCATCACCTTAGCTACTCATATTGGTCTTGTCACATTTGATGATCTTGGTTGTTCATTTTTACCCGTGAATTTAAATTTCTCAGGTCTTCTTCTTGGTCTTGCCTCATTTGATGGTTCAGTTTGTTCATTTTGAGCAATTGTCAATTTATAGCAACTGAGCAATTGACCAATCCCATGCCTTCTCAAGACCAGAACATAATTTGTATTTTACTGAAAACAAAATAGATTTTAAATGTTTTTACTTTTTGACTTTATTGAATAAAAATTATTACAGCTTTAAGAAATAAATATCAGTATATGTATATTAAACTGACAAACCATGGTCATTTGCTTTATTTTTTCAGTAAAGTGCAAATTATTGCTAGCCCTACTCATGTTAATGTTTGCTCGTTTTCAGTTTGACTCGGTTATTTATTGTAATTTCTGTTTGTTTGGGGTTTCATTTATTAATTGATTGTGATTGGTGGTGGTTTTTCGCTTGGAAGATTTGTTTACTTTATTTCTGCTCATTTTTGGTTTAATGTAGCTCTTTACTTTTCTTTGAAGAACTAGTTTTGTGGGAAAAGTGTTTTAAAATAATTTTTGTTCGTTTTTTATTGACATAGTCATTTAAAAAAAAAAAAATTATATCTTTTCGGTTTATTTCTACAAGAATCCATAGTTTGGCTTGCTAATTGTATGTTGGAGAAACTTCTTCAATAATTTTTAGTCCTGACACAAATAGTATTGTTTAATTTAATGTCAATAAAAAAACGGCTTAGTAGATAAAAAAATGACATAAATAAATTTCGTAATGATGAAAATATAAATAAATAATACATTTTCAGGCAAACATCTATCATGTTTCATTTCATTAATGAGCATGTTCATCAATTTTACATTAGGCACGTGTAAAGTTACTATTTTTCATGTGAGCTCTCCAGAACGTCGTGCGTGGCTTTCTTCATGAAGATTAAATAAAAAAAAGTTCTTTCAACAGAAAGTAAGGAGCAACATTAGAACTTAAAACGAACAGAAATTATTACGTATATGAAGGGGTTTCCTCCTCCTCCTCGCACCTCGCTCTTTACGCTAAAGTTATTTTAAGCACTGCTGAAACAAGCTTCTTATTGTTCCAATTAAACGACCCTTGTGTTTCAGGAGTCGTTCTTAAAGAATTAGGACAAAATTCAAAATTTAGCGCAAAAAGCGAGGTGTTGAGGAGGACACAATCCCCTTCATATATGTAATAACTTCTGTTCGTTTTAAGTTTTAATGGTGTTCCCTACTTTTAGCAAAGAAAACTTGATTTTCTTTATTTAATTTCTAATTAAATAAATCAGACGGTATTTCTTCCTACGTGGGGAGGGAGAAATACCCTCCTCGCGGATATATCCTCTAGAGCAGAGGTTCTCAAACTGTGGCAGGCGTATCCCTTGGAGGTACACAACAAGTTTTAGGGGGTACGCAGCCGGCCAACAAAAATTAACCCTTTAACTCTAGGAATGGCAATAATATTTATATTTTAGCTATAGTTTACTTAGTACCGTTAACTCAGGAGGGGTGCCTAAAATGTTTTGTGGGTAAAAAGGGGTAGAGTCTAAATAAGTTTGAGAACCACTGATCTAGACTATTCAATCCCGGTGAAAATATACCCATGACAATTACCCTTAACCAACTCCACGCGTTAAATTGAGACGAAAAAGAGAAAGCAAGATATATAAAAAGAATTTTGTGTAGGAATTCTGGCAAATTCCCCCAAAGCATTATTTCCTCTGACACGTTCACCCCCTAGAAACGTCTCTCCCCATGGAAAATTCCCCCTTGAAAAATCCCCAGCAGAAAATTCGTCTTCCCACCCTAAAATGTATGCATGCTTCCCAATTACAAATACTATGCGTAAACAATGGGCAATTTTTAAACTTAAAAGCACTCCCCTCGGCTATGGAGGGGGGGGGTTCATATTATATCCAAAGCCATAGTTATTAGGCCTTTCAACTATGATGAACAAAACGGCTATATCAAAATTCTAATCGGTCGATTTTGGGGGAAAAGGGGGGGGGGTCTAGCTGCCCTCCATTCTTTTTGGTCACTTAAAAGGACACTAGAATTTTTAATTTCCGTTCGAATGAGCTCTTTTAATTTCCTCTCAAGATATTACAGAATCACTGGATCAATACGATCACCCCTGGGGAAAAAAATAAACACGCATCCGTGATCTTTCTTCTGGCAAAAAAATACAAAATTCCACATTTTTACAGATAGAAGCTTGAAACATCTACAATAGGGTTCTCTGATGGTGTAATTTTCATTAAGTTTCTTTAAATTTTAGGCGGTGTTTCTCCTTTTTTTCGAAAATAAACCAAATTTTCTTTGGCTCGTAACCTTTGATGAATTAGATTAAACTTAATGAAACTTGTATATTTGAAATCAGCATAAACATTTGATTCTTTCAATATATCCATTGGTATTAAAATTCCGTTATTTAGAGTTTCGGTTACTATAGACCCGGATCGGGTCTATAGTAACGGTTCGTTACCACGGTCCTTACTAACGGTTCGTTACCACGAACTGTTTTATGGAAGTTCAATAGACCTCATTCGGCAAAAATCAGAAGAAAAAAAAAATTGATAAACAAAACTTTTGACTCTTAACTCAACAAAATTAATTCTGTATTTTTGTTTGGGTTTAGGGCTTTTAATAAACTTAATACTCTGTACTATAAAATATATTATAAAGAATATATATATATATATTAAAATTATGTTATAAAATTTAGTAAAAACTTCTGGTAGGCAGTACAGACCAGTTTATGATTTTTTCCAGATCACAATCTATCATCATGAAATCAGATGATAATAAACGAATTCAAGTCTTGATTTATCAAAAAGTAGAACTCTTTCAAGGTACGATTTGAAACGTTCCTACTAGACCAAAGAAACGGTTTAACATTTACAACAAGGAGATGAAACAAGAAAAAAGACTGTTTTCAGATCAGTCTTAAGTTCATAACATCGTCCACTTATCCGTCCCATTTTTTTTTTTCAAATAACCCATAATTCAATATATTTGATTCTACAAAAAAAAGTGAAATATACCTTGAAAGTAAAAAGCTTTGGAACCTGATTCCTGGGTGTTACGTTGAAATTTTAAAGATTCCGAAAAGCCAGGAAAATTACCCAAAGGAACATCTTCACGTTTAGGAAATAAGAGAAGGTTTTGAACTCCAAAAACCGTCTCATTATGACTTGGTAAAACATCTTCTACTTCTAAAACAAAATATAAATAAAATTGACATAAAAAAGAAAATCAACAGTACATTTTACTAAACAAATTCAGCATTTTGTATGGAAGAAATTGTGGTTAATACTTCAGAGGTGGCTCATTCAAACAGAGAATAAAACTTTTACTGTCCTTTTAAGGAGTCAAAAACGATAGGTCAATGAACCATGCCCCCTTTAATTGCTTTCCCTAAAAAGACATCCAGGCGAAATGTTTAATATAACCATTTTATCTCAAATTGATAGAACGTTATTATCATTATGCCTCTCGCCAGAATCTTTGGCTCAAGGGCTATAAGTTATAGAAGTTGTTAATGTTTATATATTGATCTTGTTATGTTGTTGAATTGAATATGTCCATGGGGCATTAGCAACAGACATTGGCACATGGCACAAAGAATTTTTCATGGGGCATTGGCACAAAGAATCAGCAGCCAACAGCTGATGAAAGTGTGCGGACAAAAGCGTGACTTTTCAATCATGATGAAGAAAAGATGTCTCAAGTGGCTAGGTTACCTAATGAGGCAACCAGAACAGACCCTGACACGTGAGATACTACAAGCAGCCCCCCTTTCTCATGGAATAAAAAACCAGCTGGCCAGATGAAATCTTGGCATAACGTCGTCAGAAAGGATTTAGAACCGCTTTTGGGGGATTCTGAGCGCGTCACAAGTGGGATCAGGCGTGAATGATGTTTATCCGACCACACAAAGATGGCACAACCCAATCGAAGAATTTGGTCCAGCAGCTTCTTGATGCCGAGTGGGGATGAATAGCCTGTGTCTCGTCTTAAGTAAGTAAGTAAGTAATGGAATTGTAATTTTGAAAGGGAGGCGTGTTTTAGCCCCGGTCTTGAAAAAGGTTATGGGTAAGTCAAAGAGAAATATATGAGAAATTCTATATGAGAATATGAGAAGTTAAATATATTTCAGTTCTATATGAGAAATATAGAACAGAATAAAGAAACAGCAATATTTTAGCAACAGCATATGGTATTAAATTGAAACTTTCAGGGATTCAACTGCTAATACTGAAATAAATCAAAAGACTTTAGGTTTATCCTATCATCATGTCCTCTCATCAATAGTATTAATGTGAAACTTTCAGGGCTTTAACAACTACTAATGCTTCTACAACTGAGCTAAATAAGATAGAACGTGAAATTAGATTGCCAAAAAGGCGTATATGCAATATTCCATGAAAAGCTGGAAGTATTACGTTAGAATTTTCATAGCATGTTTTTAATGATGTTAAGTAAATTAAAAGATACTATGTCCATCCAAGTTTTTCAAATGTTAGCATATTGCTCCACCGTAAATGATATATCATTTATTCGCAAATAATTTTTAATTTTTTACCTGTAATTTTTAAAAATTCTAAAGGATTTTGGGATTGCTATCTTGGAAAATAGAAGAATTATGAGAATAAAACTTTCAGAAATAGACGTAAAATATAAAAACATCCAGTGATGGCAATACCAATTTTGTGTCTCAAATAGTAGCCTAAGGTATTAAGTAGCCTAAGGTAGTAGCCTAATAGTAGCCTAAGGTATTAAGGTAGTAGCCTGAGGTATTTTGGCTTTTCTACCTCATCCCTATTTTAATCCCAATTAAGGGGCATTTTCCTATCTTAGAAATAAATTGAGCTAGAAAAATAAACCCCCCAAAAAAGGATGCCGAGCTTCAATGATCACCTTGCAAGTTGATGAAGATTTAATGTGATGAAGATGTGATGAAAACAGCTGGTATTTACTAATGGTTAGGACATGGCTTGTTATGATTACTAGTACATACAGCGTGTTAGGATCTGTTGTATTTGTATATTTTTGTTGGATTTACATATGAATACAAGTCTTTTGAAAAATGTAGAACCCACTGAGCAGTTAAAAATTTAAGCTATGCATGAATGTGTTAAATATTAAAATTCTTCGAGATTCACTTCAAATTATTTAACAATTGACTTACCTACAGGTGAATATTTTTAGAAAGACCAATTAGGCTATCCTATTTAGTTGTATTTGCCTATTTACGGCACATGACTATTGAAAATTATATTAATTCTTTATTTCTGATTTGATAAACATTATTAATCTTACTTAATATAGACATGTTCTCACTTTTATTTATTTCTTCAATTGAAAAGAGTTGTAAAACTTCAATGATTATTGAAAAACATGAATCAATCGATGCGCGTAAAATGGGCAATACATGTGTTTTGTTCTGCTTTAGCGTATAAGGACAATTTTTTTTACCTTTTTCACTCCACGATTCAGTGTTGTAACTAAGGAGAGATTTTACACGATCAAAATGATCTTAATGCTTTAATAACAACTAAAATAATAATCGTAAAAAATCACCGTTGTCAGGAATATATAAATCCAAGATGGGGGAAACATGTCTTCATTTCGATGCCCATGGTGCCCTAATCATACCCTTCTTTGCCACGAAAACACCCAACATGGTACTTGTGCTATATACATTTAGAGTGGAAATAAGAAATTTCCACAATTTTCTAGAAGGTTTATGGAGCACGTCAGATGGGTTCTGGATTAAATGATAAGAAAACAATATTGTTAGAAAACCCACCTTCATTCTGACGAATGTTTGATTCAAGCTCAGAAGGCTTGAGATTACGATTAAGCTGTTCAGATACGTCAGGAGAAACCACCAAAGGAACATCTTCACGTTTGTGTGATGAAATAGGATATTTCCTTCCAAAAATATCCTCACTGAAATCTGGAAATGGTTCTTCAACTTCTGAAAATAAATGAAAATTAAAGCCCTCACAAATGTAACCCTTCTGTCATTAAAAATTATGAAGAACAAAATGTAATCATTACATGGAGCTTCAAAAATGACAAAAGAAAGCTTAATTGTAAAAAAAAAAATAGAAAAAAACATTTAGATATTAAATTATATCTAATGTAATTGTAAATTGGACATGTAATTTTCTACACATAAAACTATTCATATCATGATCTCGAAGCAAAAATATATATATATTTACTATCATTTCTAATTCAATAAATATCAATCTGTTTCCAAGGTATACTTACCAAGCAGCCCCACACGTAACTCCGATATAAATTGATTAATGGGTAATTCCTAGGTACTCGGGATAATCTTATTCCATAGCTGATTCCCTCTACAAATAACTGAAAAAGCAGTCCTATTTGAAAATAGGCAAGCAGCCTCAATATCTCATCTGGTCCGAGTTTCGTGAAAATGAACATTCGACCTTTCATTAACAAATTCCTGTAAAATAGTCTGGAAGGCACCACTTAGAATATGTGTACATAAAAACCAGTTTATAAAAATTCCGCAGTCCAACTGCAGGCATTATATTAATTATTCTGTCCACTGACCTGACCGAATCCCGATTCCCTATTCCACAAAATGATCAAATGGCATTATTCTGTCAATCTAACATAGAATTGACATGATCAATAACCTTAGAGGGTAAATAGGATACCTAGGTACATGGGAGTGTTGTTAATTATGTTAAAAGTAAGCCAGCAGTGACTAGGGTTAACCTAAAGATACAACTTGGGAAGGATAACTACTTTCCAGGATACTTTGACGTTAGTAGACTCCAGTATGAGAAATTGAGAGAAACCTTCCAGGAAAAGTTGAATATCAAATTAGAGAGTGTCAAATTTACAATGTAGGAGATGGATCAAACAATCTTAGGAAAATAATTGGTGAACTCGCTGGAGGGTGTTTTGGAGAAAAGTTAGAAACACAGCTAGTAATATTCGTGTAAATACTTTATGTTTAATAGAAAGGAGGTATTTACACAAGTAATTATTTCAGTTACATTTCATATGAAAATACGAAAAAAATTAAGCAAAGTAGAAAGCATTAAAATATATGTTCAGGAGGTCTGAAGAGGATGTCATATGATTTTTTTCCAATAATAAAAAAAATATATCCCTCTTATGCCGAAGAGTGCATAATATATTATAATGATAAACAAATATGATATAGAAACATAACACTCAACGTATCCCCTTCGGCTGCATAGTGCAGCCAAAGGGGGTATTATTGCTCAAAATGTATAAAATCTTATTTGTTCAATTGATTCCTTCAGGACCCTTCGGTGTTCCATAGGGCACCATGTGATAGAAATTTTAAGCAAAAGATTAGGTTTTATAAAGAGTTTAATGTGTTTAGGCTAGTGTTGTATATGGTAAAATCGACCACAGTAAAATTGGGTTTTTTACGGTTATTGGCTTTTTTACGTGTTTTACCGTAATTTTACGGACCCTCGTAGAGTTTGTATTTTACCTATTTTACGCGTTTTACCCGTATTTACCGATATTTTACTGACATATTTTATGACGCCTTGCAGGGGAGTAATTTGCTACGGTGCAGGGGGACAATTGCCCCCTCTAGACCCCGGTTTGTCCCTCCTCCGCAATGAAATTAATTTTTTTGCAAAATAAAATCTTGTCAAATCAAAGATAAGCCTGCATAATCCAAGCATCCAGAGAATCAGGTCAGCTTTATATAATATATATTTGCCTTTATGGTCCTTTATAGCTCATTTTTTATTCTTCGCGTTCATTTTCAGTTGTTTTGGGAAAATTAGCTCCAACTTCACCCCCCCCCCCCCCTCTCAGGATTTTGATGAAATTATGCCACTGACACCCTCTAGTTAACATCGCGCAAAACTACCCAAAGGCATGGAGAAACAGGCTTGGATATGATATTGTTATTGGGTTTTTTACTGTATACATAGGACGAAAGAAAGTAATATAATTGATAATTGCACTCGTTAATTTCGTTGTTAAGTGTTTATAGTTGAGTGATAAATTATTTGATTAGCCCCTCTCTTGCAGCGTATCACCTTATTTACATAAACTTATTCTCTTTTAATGAACAGTTTATGTAAGCTCTGATGTTAGAAATAAGTTACTGAAGATTATGAATATGATTTTTGAAAAAGTGGAAGCACGGTACCCAAGGTTTTTTAGGAAAACCATGACTAAGCCACTTTATAAGAAAGGTGATAAAAGTGAGTGTGGTAATTATCAAAGAATTAGTCTGGTCTCTGTAGGAGGCAAATAACTAAGTAATATGATATTTTTTAGAATGAGAGATGCCGTAGACAAAGTTTTAAGAGATGAACAGTGCGGTTTTAAAAAGGTAAAGGATGTGCTAAATTTTCACTCTTATGTTAATAATTGAGAAGTGCCTGAGTTGTCAAACACCTTTGGTCCTCAGTTTTATAGATTATAAGCAAGCGTTCTATTCTGCTGATAGAAGAGTTTTGGTAAAGGTTTTACCCTTTTATGGTCTACCAGACAAATCCATTAAAGTAATTAGTGCTATGTACGAGAATAACACTGCTGCGGTTAAGGTAGGAAATGAGGTTATCCACTGGTATTGTATTAAATCAGGAGTCAAGCAGGGTTGTGTTCTATCCCCCTTTATATGGATTATTTTGATGGACTTTGTGTAACAGAGCACAGGAAAGGCAATGGGAGACCGAGGAATTAAAGGGGAAGGATAAAGTATCCTGGACTTAGATTATGCTGATGATTTAAGCATCCTAGATGAAAGATTAAACGTTTTGCAAGTTAAGGGTGCTAAAATAGGTTTGAAAATTAATGTTAATAAGACTAAGTCACTAGGGCTTGGAATAAGTGAAGATGAAAAGGTGACGTTGCGTAATGAAAAGGTTGATCAGATGGGCAGTTTCACTTACCTTGGTAGTAGTATCAGTATAGATGGTGGGAGCAGTGAACACGTTAAAAGCAGAATAGTATTTTTTTCACAGCTAAAAAACCCTTTTTTTCACAGAGTGTTTTTTTCACAGCTAAAAAAAATTTGGAAGAATAGGATGACAAGTCTGCAAACAAAGAGTAGAATATTAGAAGCTACAGTGATGACAGTGGTCAAATATGATTCTGAAGCATAGGCGCTCCGAAAAGCGGATGAAGATTTGCTAGATGTTTCCCGGAGAAATTGCTTAAGGATTGTTCTGGGTAACCGGCAGACTGACCATATTTCAAACAATAGGCTGTACGAAAAATGTGGTTCAATACCGATCCGTAGGGCTATATTGAAAGAAAGGTTGAGGTGGCTAGGGCACGTTGTGCGGATGAAGGACGACATATTGCCGAAGATTGTTCTTTTTGGCCAACCGTCTAGGGATAAACGGAAAGCAGGTCGTCCTCGTCTGGGGCGGGAGGACGTAATAAAGTAAGATTTAAAGAAAATGGGAATTTCGTGGGAGGGTGTAAAAAGGGAGGCTGTGAATAGAATGGGATGGAGGAAGAGCGCGCGTAGCTGTGTTTCCTCAGGCGGCTTGGTGCTGTGGTGAATTATTAGTAGTAGTATTTAATCACTAAAAAAGCATCAGAAAGCATAATCATTTTGCCTGTGGGTCTATAGCAATGTTCCGTAGTCTGAAGCCTAGAACACACGGAGCTATTTTCGGCACCGATTTGGTAAATCTGTGCCGATTTCCTTCTCTTCAGCATGAAAAGTCCAAATGCTGGAATATTACCTAAATTATGTGTTTGGTTAAGGACTGTAGACTAAGTTTAGCCAAACACAGAATTTTATATTAGGTAATATTCCAATATTTACAAGTTTTAATTACCTCTTCTTACCTCTACCTCTACTCTACACTTTAGCGCTCTGATAGGCCTAGAGCGTTTTTAGAGGTGTATAGGATAGTATTACGACGGACACATTGGGCAGTAAAAAAAAAAAAAAAAAAAAAAAAAAAAAAAAAAAAGAAATGCACCCAACTATTATTGTCACTACAATAAACAAAGGGCAAAATATACGTTTATTTTAACGCCCACGCCGAGATAAAAGCGGAAAAAATGGCATAGGACATACAAGGTGCTTTTTTTCTTTTTACTGCTGATAAGTGAGAGTATTTGCAGAAGTTTTATCATAAAAAAAAAAACAAAAATTGGAAGTCATAATTTTTTTATAGCAAGAGAGAGGACGACTGTAAAAAAAAAACAAAACCCTAGATAAAATGATTTGACCAGAAATTAGATGTGCCAGGAGATTGGGCCCAAATTATCCCCTGCTTTTGGCCCTAAGAAAATCAAAGCCCATTTATTATAAATAAAACGAGTGTTTATCCAATTTATATGCCCTAATCTAAATAGTATTTTAAGAAGACATTTATTTACTTTAAGAAAATTTCTACCTATTGGTTTTCAAATTAGAGATGGGGTATTACCTTTTTAAGCCTAGAAAAATCCAAATATTAAAAAATTTTCATTAAAAGCTCAAAAAATGATATAGACAAAAAAAAAAGCTCAATTGGTCTTCTAGCTACAGAGCATCTCTGAAACAGCAATTTTGCTCAATATTTCCTATGAAGCACCTTATTTTACCAATATTTCCTTGTTTTACCAATTTTACTAAACGGGTTTTTATTTTATGTTAATATTGCAACAGTAGTTTAAGGAAGTCACTATTCTTGTGATTATTGATTACCCTAATCAAAATAAACATAGAAAAAAGAGATGAACAAACAGTAAATATTTCTACCCCTTGCTTTTTAATTTAACAAGGAGAGACTAACCTGGTTTTCTCTCTGTTCTTTCCAAAATCTGATTCCCAATGAGCTTAAAAAAAAAAGAAAAATTACACACAGAAATATGGGCAAATCTTTAGATTGTAATAGATTCGAATATAAAACACTTAACCACACATCTTCAAGTAATGTCAATCCTGTTATTATTGATATAAATTTAACTGCTATTATTAAGAAATAAACATAATAAAAAAATACAACCCCAAAACTACCAGGTTATAACATAAAGAAGAAAGGGAAAATACATTTATAAAACTTTTCTTTCACCTCAGAAGCAGTTTAATCGAAAATTTATTAAAATTTCATGAGATGCACTTATACATTTATACAAAGAAAGAGGAGAGGGGTATCCCATCGACTGTGCGTAAAATTGCATGCTTTTGAGGCTCTTTATCCTCTTTCCTTGTGTGAAAAATGCTCAAAAAGGATCAAGCATACGCAAAATTCCAATTTAAGTTAAGTAGAGTAAAAGAACATACATGGAACTTCAATCTAAACAAGTTGAAGAGCCCAACCCACTTGCCGAAAGGTTTGAATAAGCCTGTTAGCTTTAAAAACAAGAAGTGCAAAATAAGAATAAAAAAAGACTAATAAGAAATTTAAATTTGAACATTAATAAATATTATTATCAATGCTAATATTGTAAATATTAGTATTGATATTAGTAATATTAGTAAACACATCAATCATGTGCTTAGAAAAAAAAAGCTAAAAACTAATAAAAGAAAAACAAATGCTTACTTTTTCACTGCCATTGTCAAAACGTTCTCTATCAACTTCAAACTGACCAGAACTATTTCCCCACCCTTTGTCAATACCTACAGCAAATTCATCTTTGATTAGCTGAAAAAAAAACAATCAAAATAAAAATTAATGTTATCTAAGGATAATATCATTGTTATTGTTGTTGATTTTTAATTAAAATCAACCTGGTGGACTGTGATGAAAAACTTTGGAGCCACGGCTATTGGAGTGAAGCACAGATAGTCTCATTGAGAGGCAAATTTGACATAGATTTTGAATTAAAATCAACCTGGTGGACTGTGATGAAAAACTTTCGAGCCATGGCTAATTGGAGTAAAGCACAGACAGTCTCATTGAGAGGCAAAGTTGACATAGAGTAGTAAAAAAAAATTCAGAATTGTATAAAAATAATTTCAGTTCACTTGTCGACAGATTTTCTATAGTCCATCCTAAACAAAGCATAATCTTCTATCCAAAGTAGATAGTTTATAAACTGATAGATGAATCTATCAAATATTATGACAAAATTAAGATTACTTTCTATAGACCTTACTTGATCCTATTCAGATGAAAACAGACATATTTTGATAGCTCAGTAGTATTTATTAAAACATATATGATATGAATATCTTTTCAAATTGTTTGCTGCAAATGAAGATAGTTATTCAAGGGAAATTCCTAACATGACTGTCTTTACCAGAGTAAATTTACAAGGACACATCTCCCACAAAGAAATGAAAAGGCAATTTAGCCAAATCCTTATCTTAGCATGTTGAAGGGTATGAAATTAAAAAGGTCTTAAGAAAAAAGTTACACACGGCCAGGAGCCATGTAAACAAAAAGAGTTAAGGGTCTGTTCCTATTTTAAATAAAAAAGGAAAAACAGTGACCTGAAAACATAGTTTCCTTAAAATTTTAACCTATGTGGTAGAGAGATATTCTGGTTGATTTTAAACAGAACTGGAAAAAGGCCACACCTTTTATTATTACCAGTGATTTAAAATGGGAAGCAAAAGACATCTTATCTAGTAGAAAATGGTAATACTGGGCTGCAGATGCTCAAGCTTATGTCAAAACATGGCTCCCCTCCAGATCACCTCCTCTGAATATTTACATCTTTTATTCACCCAATTCTGGAATATGCAGCTCCTGCATGGCATTTTAGACTGATGACTGAGCAAAACGCCAGTATTACAAAGATCTCTAATGATAGTATCAAAGCAGGTAGAAATGTCATATGAAGAGCTGTTGACAAAGTTTAAAATGTAAACTCTGAAAAAAAGAAGAGAGAAACTCTGCATGGATTTTGGAAGAAAACCTTTGATCCACCCAATCCACAAAATCTTTTTCCCCCTTCAATCCACAACAAAATGACCACCTCGCAGGGTTGCACTGCCTGTTGAGAAACTTCAGCCAGTATGCTGTGCCCATCAGTGGTAAGTAAAAAGTGTTATACCTATTTTTGTAAATATTTACAACAATAATCAGGAGGATTAATTAGTGTTTTTTTTTTAATATTAAATTTTTAATGTGACTATGATTGTATAATGTAACTAATGCTTTTTATTGTGACTATACCAAAGAAATTATGCAGCGCCATGAAGGCTATGGAGAAAATAAAATTTTATCTATCCATCCACTTGCATGGAAAAAAAAAGTTATATTTAGGCAATTTTGGCAAAGATCAGGGAGAATAATGGTAGCCTTTGGGTACCGTACTTTGAACTAAACAAAACCAGAATCTGAGAAAAAAGAAATGTCAGATCAATGAAAAAAATCTAAATAGTAAAATCAGACCAAACACTTAAGCTAATACTTTTTAACTGTTAAGTTAATACATTTCTAGCCAACAGTATTTTTCAGGTGGGGATTGAGATTCTAGTATCTAGGTATTACACAAATATCATGTTACCTTTTGACTTCAACTGAAACAAAATCAAATACATAACCATCCTTTGGTCACATAACTTTGAATAAAGTGAACCACAATAATAAAAAAAAAATTTACCAGTGGGTTGCATGCAGCAATATCTGTTTGATGAACAGAGAAACTGGCTTCAGCAGGATAGTTTACCAGCTTATCATTTAAGGTATCTGCTACAGGAGTTTCTAGATTACTGGAAGAATCTCCAGCCAAGATGTTGTCTTGAAAGGTTGTATCAACTCTGTTTCTCTTTACAGCAGGTTGAGTCATTTGAGTATTTTGAGCAAGACAGCAAGGTTTCTGTATCTGGTTAACTGTTTCATCAGGATAAGCAAGACCTTTGACTTTAAGCATTTCAGCCACTTTTATTAATGAACTAGTTTGAGCTTGTGGAACAGTCACTTCACCTGAATACATAAAATTTACCAAAGCTAGTAGATCATGAAACTTCACATCCTTTAGAATAATAACAGGATGGGGATGTGAAATCTCTAGAAACAGTGTTTCAAAGTAGGAACTACAAGATGAGAGAACAAGTCTGTGACATTTGATGCTCTGGCTGTCACATGATAGGGTGACATCTGTGAAATGTTCACTGTTTAATAGAGGTAACAGAGCTCCATGAAATACATCCAGGTAGTTGTTCCACTTTAAACAATATAGTTTTTGACCCATTTCAAAAATAGTGACTAAATTGTTGAATGGCACAAAACTGCTGAAATAGATTGAAATATATAAATAAATATTCAAAATCACCAGTATTATAGGCACTAAAGGAGAAAATTAAGAAAATACTCTAGTTAGAAATTAAGGAGCAACTCAGTGCATGTAGGGTAATGGTACTAATGATTTGACAGTTTTTGTAAAAAAAAAAAAAACTTTTTCTACTCCAGAAATCTTAATTTAAAGACTTTTGGTTTGAAAAGGGTACAGTATGTACAAAAAACATCTAGGAATCTAATTGTTTGATGAGAAGTTTGAAGTTTTATCTGAAAAGGGTCCAAAACTCCAATTTTCTGAAATTAGAGCATTTTCACCTACAAATTTGACACAACAAAAAAATTCCTGTTTTCAATGCAAGTCAGAACCCAATTCAACATGTGTTGAAATACTTAGGAAAAACCTATGTGCAGAACCTGGTGTATTTGACATGTTTTGAAATACTTGGGGAATACCTTTGGGTGGAACCTGGTGTATTCAACACATATTTCTTTGTTTTTCTTCAACCTTAGTTAATGTATAAAAGTATAAAACACTATTAAAAAAGTAGAAGTAATAAAACTAACAAAGTTGTTTCAAATATCTAGTATTCAGTATAACAAAATGGTTTAACAAATTTTAATATACAGTATTAAATACAAATAGTATTTAGTATAACAAATTAGGTATAACAAAATTGTTTCACTAGCATTTTGGAAGGAATAGGGTCTAGGAAAATGGGAGTGGATTTCAAGAAATTTGAGAAGTTTATTGGCATTATATTTGATTTAGTGGATTTTATATGCTGATTCTTAGCTTCATCCAAAACATAGGTTAGTTTCTTGTTGTTGTTTTTTTTTTTTTGGGGGGGGGCGCTTTTGATATTTCTATGACATGGTTCTAGGCATTTACCTTCCCCCCCCCCAGAAAATAAGATTTTCCAAATTTGATATTTTTTTTTTTAGTTCTAATGATAAGATCTAAGGAAAGGGAAAAAAGACTTCTGTGTGAACCATTGCATTTTTTACACCAATAAATTTGACAGCTATATTTTTGTCAGTGGACCCTGGAATTTTGACACCAATTATTTCTCATTTGTTTTATATGTTTAGTGAAGTCTTGACAGTCACCTATATTTTGACAGGGCCTGTTGCTGTCTGTCAAACATTTTGACAAGGTTACTGGAAAGTATTTGCAAAAGAAATAAATCAATTAGCCATTATCCATGGTTGGTATTTTACCACACCTGGTATTCTACTACATTAAACAAGAATTTTTGACACTTGGAACCTAGTTTTAATGATGTAATATATGTTGCCTTTTTAATTTAATTTTATCAATAAAAAGCTAATGTGACTAGAATTAAGATAAAATCAGATGTATCTTGATGCATTGGTGCTAATCCAAACTTTTTTTTTTAAATAACCAAGTAACAGCAGTTTGAACATTGTATAGCCTACCTGAAAAATTGTTGGGAGCTCCTTTCTTGTTGAAAACAGGAAACTAACTGAATGAAATGTTATTTTCTTATCTGGGTGAACTGGATATTGTCCCAATATTTCCTACCATTGAAATACAAAAATGGCTCCAAGAGATGGCACTCCAAGTCACAGCTAAGCAGAGTTATTCTGTTTTGAAGGAAAATTTCAACAGGGGTTCTGAAATTGCACTGTCAAATTAATGGTACCTTTGATCTATTTTTCTTTCAAAGCTTTGACATTCTATTTCAATTTATAAATATACCTAGCTTGATAGGCTAATAATTTTGTCTCTATGAATGTTGAACAATAGGCTATGCTTTCATAATTTGCAAGGATTTTTATATCAGCATTTATACAGTTTAGTTTTAGTATTAAAACCTGGGGTTTAACCAATAAAATTCAATGTATTTCATTATAAATTAGATTTGAAATTCATTTTGATCAAAAAACCCATGTGTCATTGCAAATTTTGAACTGTGGATTATTGCCTCAAAATTAAGTGTCAAAGACATTTTTCCAAGTCTAGTATGTTATTTTCCTAATTAATAAACCCTATGGTGTTATATTATAGTTACTCACCTTGGTGTTTGAATTTCCTTGTGTGTTTTATAACTGATAATATACAGTCTAAATTCCCCCAAGCAGCAGCAGCAGCGGGATTTCGGACCTTTCTTGACAGTAAATGTCACTTAGGTCCTCATTCAATGGTTTCTCAAAATATCACTTTAGAAAGTTGAAAAGGGAAGTAAGGGGTGAATTGTCACTATAATTTTACACTGCACTAATATTCAAGATGCACCAAATTTAAGTAACAAACTGGACTATATCTTCTTATCTGTTCCTATGTCTTGTAAAAACTGCACTACAAGTCAACAAATTTGCGTATTAAATTTTGTCATCAAAATTGTCATCCACATTCTTATATGTGGTTGTAGCCAAGTTTCCTGGATACAGATTATATCAATAGTATTTTTCTGGCAGTGGTCAAGAATAATATGACATTATTTTAGGGACCATGATGCATATCTAATGAAGCATTACTAAGCAGACAAACACTTGAAATCTTTTGTTGATTAAGGGAGCCTAAATTTAATTCTTCTACCAGCTTACAGAGCTTTTCAATACGAACTGGTAGGCTTAGGCTTGATAAATTCATAAGATCTGGGCTGCATAATAGGCCAATTACTAACTTTTCATCTGCTTCTGTTTTTGAAGATTTTACAAGTCTGCCTGTGATCTGGCTTTGTGAGGTCTGATTGATCTGATAGTGATGTAGCCTCCTCTTGTTTATTGCATCAGCATAGCTTTTGTAAGCTACCTGTGCCATACGGAACCCAGTTTGATATTTTTCAGCTACTTGGAGGATTCTTTGGTTTTGCTGCCTTACTGGGCACCAATTGGATGCTGATGAGTCACTTCCACCACAATTGGCACACATGTATGCTTTTGGTCTGATTTCAGGGTCTATTGTTTTAAGTGGGCACTGGTTTGACGGGTGTTTCTCTGAGCACCTCAAACATATTGACTCTTTAGCTCTACATTCTTTTTGAGTGTGTCCATATTTCTGGCACTTGTGACACTGGAGGACTCTTTGATAGTATTGGTATACCTCCTTTTTTCTTCCAAAGCACCAGATATTTGGTGGTAGGGTCCTACCCTCAAAAATAATTAATACTGAAAGGCTATCTTCAAGTTTTTTAGATTCCTTATTGTATCTTTTCTGTCTTATAGCATCTTTCACAGTTATTGGGGTTTGTAGGCTCTCCTTGATTTCCTCTATGGATAAGTTAAGAGGGATACCTTTAATTATTCCTCTTACTATAGGTTGAATTCTTTTTGTCTTTACGGTGATGTTGAGAGTGTGCTGGTAGATAAAATCTTTACAGCCTCATCTTCACCTTGTAGATATAAAAACATGTTCCTTCTTTCTTTCTTAACTTCAAGCTCAAATTTGGAATTCTTCAATATTGTTTGGATTGATTTTGCAATTTCATAATCAGGAGGGAAGTTTTTTCCACTTTCCTCTATGATAATTTCTAATAACACTTTATAATGTTCTTGTTATGGGATGATGCTCTGTGTATCTTTGTTGATGTAATTTGCTTGAGGTGTTGCGGATTTTCTTTGCTTACACTTTGCAACTGAACCTGCTTCACTGTCTGGGGACAAGTCTCTCCTTTTCATGCCAATGTTGGGATTCTGCCCTAGTCTTGGTAATGCTAATCCATTTTCATGCACAGCAATTCCTTCTATTTCCAATGGATTTCCAGCTGTTCTGAGCTCTTCATCACTGTCATGAGAGGGTAAAGCTGGATAGCACTCTTCATTGAGCACAGAATATTTGTTTGTTGTTGGGGTGGTGTAATTAGGGTAATTGGGAGGTAAAACATAATTATGAGGGACAGAGCTAGGGATATGACTTGTAGTTACACTTGTTTGAGTTGAGCTCCTTTGAATATCAGCCGGATTAAAAAGTCTTATTCTCTGTCCATTGGGGAGGATACCAATTATAGGTTGAGTGTAAGGAGTGGGAAATTTTGGGTGGGACCAGGTAAAACCTGGTCAGGTAGCTGAAACATTCAGCTAAAATCACAAATGTCAATTTTATTTAATAAATAGTCAAAAATTTATTAATAAAATCCAAACAATCACCAATACTCACAAGAAAATTGTAACTTCTCTAAATTCCCCCAAGCAGCAGCAGCAGCAGCAGGATTTCGGACCTTTCTTGACAGTAAATGTCACTTAGGTCCTCATTCAATGGTTTCTCAAAATATCACTTTAGAAAGTTGAAAAGGGAAGTAAGGGGTGAATTGTCACTATAATTTTACACTGAACTTATATTCAAGATACACCAGATTTAAGTAACAAACTGGACTATATCTTTTTATCTGCTCCTATGTATTGTAAAAACTGCGCTACAAGTCAACAAATTTGTATATTAAATTTTGTCATCAAAATTGTCATCCACATTCTTAGATGTGGTTGTAGCCAAGTTTCCTGGATACAGATTATATCAATAGTATTTTTCTGGCAGTGGTCAAGAATAATATGACATTATTTTAGGGACCATGATGCATATCTAATGAAGCATTACTAAGCAGACAAACACTTGAAATCTTATGTTGATTAAGGGAGCCTGAATTTAATTCTTCTACCAGCTTACAGAGCTTTTCAATACGAACTGGTAGGCTTAGGCTTGATATATTCATAAGATCTGGGCTGCATAATAGGCCAATTACTAACTTTTCAGCTGCTTCTGTTTTTGAAGATTTTACAAGTCTGCCTGTGATCTGGCTTTGTGAGGTCTGATTGATCTGATTGTGACGTAGCCCCCTCTTGTTTATTACATCAGCATAGCTTTTATAAGCTACCTGTGCCATATAGAACCCAATTTGATATTTTTCAGCTACTTGGAGGATTCCTTGGTTTTGCTGCCTTACTGGGGACCAATTGGATGTTGATGAGTGACTTCCACCACAATTGGCCCACATGTATGCTTTTGGTCTGATTTCAGGGTCTATTGTTTTAAGTGGGCACTGGTTTGACGGGTGTTTCTCTGAGCACCTCAAACATATTGACTCTTTAGCTCTACATTCTTTTTGAGTGTGTCCATATTTTTGACACTTGTGATACTGGAGGACTCTTCGATAGTATTGGTATACCTCCTTTTTTCTTCCAAAGCACCAGATATTTGGTGGTAGGGTCCTACCCTCAAAAATAATTAATACTGCAAGGCTATCTTCAAGTTTTTTAGATTCCTTATTGTATCTTTTCTGTCTTATAGCATCTTTCACAGTTATTGGGGTTTGTAGGCTCTCCTTGATTTCCTCTATGGATAAGTTAAGAGGGATACCTTTAATTATTCCTCTTACTATAGGTTGAATTCTTTTTGTCTTTATGGTGATGTTGCAGAGTGTCCTGGTAGATAAAATCTTTACAGCCTCATCTTCACCTTGTAGATATAAAAGCATGTTCCTTCTTTCTTTCTTAACTTCAAGCTCAAATTTGGAATTCTTCAATATTGTTTGGATTGATTTTGCAATTTCATAATCAGGAGGGAAGTTTTTTCCACTTTCCTCTATGATAATTTCTAATAACACTTTATAATGTTCTTTATCTGGGATGATGCTCTGTGTATCTTTGTTGATGCAATTTGCTTGAGGTGTTGCAGATTTCCTTTGCTTACACTTTGCAGCTGAACCTGCTTCACTGTCTGGGGACAAGTCTCTCCTTTTCATGCCAATGTTGGGATTCTGCTCTAGTCTTGGTAATGCTAATCCATTTTCATGCACAGCAATTCCTTCTATTTCCAATGGATTTCCAACTGTTCTGAGCTCTTCATCACTGTCATGAGAGGGTAAAGCTGGATAGCACTCTTCATTGAGCACAGAATATCTGTTTGTTGTTGGGATGGTGTAGTTAGGATAATTGGGAGGTAAAACATAACTATGAGGGACAGAGCTAGGGATATGACTTGTAGTTACACTTGTTTGAGTTGAGCTCCTTTGAATACAGCTGGATTAAAAATTCTTACTCTTTGTCCATTGGGGAGGATACCAATTATAGGTTGAGTGTAAGGAGGGTGAACATTTTGGGTGGGACAAGGTAAAACCTGGTCAGGTAGCTGAAACATTCAGCTAAAATCACAAATGTCAATTTTTATTTAATAAATAGTCAACAATTTTTTAATAAAATCCAAACAATCACCAATACTCACAAGAAAATAGTAACTTGAAGAAAAAGATCTTTTATCCAACCGGTTTAATCTTTTCTTCTCTCTAAATTCCCCCAAACAGCAGCAGCAGCAGCAGGATTTCGGACCTTTCTTGACAGTAAATGTCACTTAGGTCCTCATTCAATGGTTTCTCAAAATCACTTTAGAAAGTTGAAAAGGGAAGTAAGGGGTGAATTTTCACTATAATTTTGCACTGCACTTATATTCAAGATACACCAGATTTAAGTAACAAACTGGACTATATCTTTTTATCTGCTCCTATGTCTTGTAAAAACTGCGCTACAAGTCAACAAATTTGTGTATTAAATTTTGTCATCAAAATTGTCATCCACATTCTTATATGTGGTTGTAGCCAAGTTTCCTGGATACAGATTATATCAATAGTATTTTTCTGGCAGTGGTCAAGAATAATATGACATTATTTTAGGGACCATGATGCATATCTAATGAAGCATTACTAAGCAGACAAACACTTGAAATCTTTTGTCGATTAAGGGAGCCTAAATTTAATTCTTCTACCAGCTTACAGAGCTTTTCAATACGAACTGGTAGGCTTAGGCTTGATAAATTCATAAGATCTTGGCTGCATAATAGGCCAATTACTAACTTTTCATCTGCTTCTGTTTTTGAAGATTTTACAAGTCTGCCTGTGATCTGGCTTTGTGAGGTCTGATTGATCTGATAGTGACGTAGCCCCCTCTTGTTTATTACATCAGCATAGCTTTTATAAGCTACCTGTGCCATATGGAACCCAATTTGATATTTTTCCGCTACTTGGAGGATTCCTTGGTTTTGCTGCCTTACTGGGCACCAATTGGATGTTGATGAGTGACTTCCACCACAATTGGCACACATGTATGCTTTTGGTCTGATTTCAGGGTCTATTGTTTTAAGTGGGCACTGGTTTGACGGGTGTTTCTCTGAGCACCTCAAACATATTGACTCTTTAGCTCTACATTCTTTTTGAGTGTGTCCATATTTTTGGCACTTGTGACACTGGAGGACTCTTCGATAGTATTGGTATACCTCCTTTTTTCTTCCAAAGCACCAGATATTTGGTGGTAGGGTCCTACCCTCAAAAATAATTAATACTGCAAGGCTGTCTTCAAGTTTTTTAGATTCCTTATTGTATCTTTTCTGTCTTATAGCATCTTTCACAGTTATTGGGGTTTGTAGGCTCTCCTTGATTTCCTCTATGGATAAGTTAAGAGGGATACCTTTAATTATTCCTCTTACTATAGGTTGAATTCTTTTTGTATTTATGGTGATGTTGCAGAGTGTCCTGGTAGATAAAATTTTTACAGCCTCATCTTCACCTTGTAGATATAAAAGCATGTTCCTTCTTTCTTTCTTAACTTCAAGCTCAAATTTGGAATTATTCAATATTGTTTGGATTGATTTTGCAATTTCATAATCAGGAGGGAAGTTTTTTCCACTTTCCTCTATGATAATTTCTAATAACACTTTATAATGTTCTTGTTCTGGGATGATGCTCTGTGTATCTTTGTTGATGTAATTTGCTTGAGGTGTTGTAGATTTCCCTTGCTTACACTTTGCAGCTGAACCTGCTTCACTGTCTGGGGACAAGTCTCTCCTTTTCGTGCCAATGTTGGGATTCTGCCCTAGTCTTGGTAATGCTAATCCATTTTCATGCACAGCAATTCCTTCTATTTCCAATGGATTTCCAGCTGTTCTGAGCTCTTCATCACTGTAATGAGAGGGTAAAGCTGGATAACACTCTTCATTGAGCACAGAATATCTGTTTGTTGTTGGGATGGTGTAGTTAGGATAATTGGGAGGTAAAACCTAAATTCCCCCAAGATTTCAACGCTCCCTTATTTTGAATTTTTCTGTTGCTGCCGCCGTTGCGCAGTTGCAAAAACAATTTTCTTTAGCTGAATTTGAAAATCCATCAAAACAGGAGATGAAATAGTAAGTCCGTTCTAATCTTCTTATTCTCTGTCTGTATCAAGAACCCTCCTTAACAAGAACAGGATCAACAGTTTCTGAATCCGAATATGATTCCTTCCGATCCTTCTCATCAGATTTCATGGATGAAACCATGATAACTGTTGGAGCTAATACTACAATAGAGGGTATTCCCCCTTTGTATGATGTTACTTCCAACACAAAAACCCCCACGGAAGAATTTATCAGTGTCAAGTGTTTCAAGGTAAACCTGAAACTACAGGCAAAATAAGCAGCAACTCATTCCTATTTGGTCTGAACGAGGAGGCAAACCTGAATCAACCTTTACTGTTGTTTGGCCAAGAAAAGCCATCAAAGCCTAGCAACTGAAGCCTATCCAATGCCATAAAAGTTCAAAGCTAGGGCAGATACCTTACGCTATTGTGGGTATGGAGGCTAGAGCAATACAAAGTCAAGTCTCAAAAAAGGGTAGTAAATCAGATTCTCTGGTACCTATTTCCATTGGTGTCAATCCATCGAGTACCCCCCCCCCCCGAGCAGCCGGCACTCCCCAGTGCCTCATTCACCAAGCCTTGAGGAAAACAAATATAGAAAGCATTCAAGCCGAAACAAAGTATATCTCCCCTTTGCATCAACGAGAACTATTATCCCCCTTTAATACCCCCGTCTAGGAAAGAACATAGGCAAGAAGCGTCAACCCAATCCCCAAATAGTGCAAACCACTTATCTGATATGTGCCTCTCTATGCTAAACATATTAGTTCTGATAAAAGTAACCCTGTCACCCCAATAGAAGTCGGATATTGCCAGTGAGATAGCCTCAACTTATCTCTCAAAATAAATATTTGCCCAGGCTGAAGCTTGCTTCACCCAAATTATGAATAAGTACCAACCATCCTGTTCAGCTCTGATAAAAAAAACTAGACACTGACAGGGGCTGCCAGGCCAACTAACTGTTCCCCTGTCTTAGTTTATTGTTTATCCCAATAATTTATCAATGTCAGCAAACATTTTTTACAACTCAAATTGTTGACAACGCATTTTAAGTAGGGATAAAATATTACCAAGTATTTATAGCGGAGAACTTTTGGATGGTTCCACTTTTGAATTTTGCGAATCACAACTGCGAAAAAGGAGGTTTAATCTCACTTTCTAGGGCAAAAATGAGAGAAAGGTTATGGTGGCTAGGGCATGTTCTGCGGATGAAAGATGACTGATTGCCGAAGATTGTGCTTTTTGGCTAATCACCTGGGGTTAAACGAAAGTCAGATCGTCCGCGGTAGGGGTGGAAGACGTCGTAAAGTAGGATTTAAAGTTAAAGGGGACTTCTTGAGAGGGTGTAAAGAGGGGGGCTTTGAATAGATTATGACGGAGGAGGAGCACCTACAGCTGCGTTGGTCTCAGGCACCTTAGTGCTGCAATGAATTTTTAGTAGTAAAAGTAAAAGAGCAAACATAGAACTTTCATGTGACTTTGGTTTGTTTTTTTCACTTATATTTAAGTCGGGAGGGGGGTACTGTAAAGTATTATTCCTCAAACACCCCCAAATCCAGGAAAAGCTCTGTATTGGGGGAGGGGCCTTAAATATTATTGATCAAATCTCAGGGAAAAATTCCGACAAAATAACAGAAGTACTATAAAATTGATTTTTCCAAATATCATGGTCGCTTTTTCAGCAATGCAGCCACCCATAGAGGGTTGTCGATACAATTATGGGATATATAAGACAATAGAACAAAGAATGTTTTACTACATAATTGAAGTATGTTTCTATTAATAAGAGAATCAGGTATCCTTTAATTGTTACCCACATTTTGGAGCATCTTCAATTAATATTTGAATCAACTAATAATATTGAAATCATAGCTCAATTTTTTTTCGTAAAGAAAAGAATATGAAATTAAATTTATTGATTTCATTTTCACTTTTATTTGTTTGGCATTACGAACAAACTATTGATGAGAAATAAGTGACAAAAAAATAATATCGACAAGGTTAGTTTTTCAACTGGAGTTGTAACTAATCAAGGCATTGCTAAGTTTAAATTCAAATAATAGGCGTATCTTATAAAAGGTAATAATCAGCGTTTGGGTTAAGGTTCTTTTAGGCTGCAATTCTTTAGTTAACCACTTTCTACCATTAGACTCAATTAGCGAGCTCTGTTAATTAGAACCCCTCCCCCCGCCTTCTCTGAAAAAATACCACCACCTCCTGAATGAAAATTCTAGCTCCTATCTTTATCCTCCGAATATTTTATTACCAGTCGCCCCTTCTCCCTCCATTTCTAATATTGAAAAAATCTAATTTTGTTCGTATTCTCAGTGAGATCATCTTTCTTGATTATTTTCTTTGAATAAATTAGAATATTTCAAAAATTCAATCACCACTCACCGCATAATTTTGTGAATTGACAGCACTGCTTCTTGACTTGTTATGCAACAATTATGACAGGTTTTATTCCGAAAAGTAAGTAGCAAATTTCAATTAATACATGTGTTTTTCGAAAATATTTATCACAAATTATTACATTTTCAATTTGTTAATCCTTAACAGATTAAATAATTCCAATTTCTTTAGTTGTAAGTATATTAAACGAAATTCTTGAATAAATATTAAAACTATTCCAATGAGACAAAAGCATTGAGAAGCTACTTCTTCGTCTTTTATGCCCTCCGATCCCTTTGGGCTCATAAAAAGGGAACAATTTCCCTTTAACCATTAACAAAATGGTTAAAATAATGGTTAAATAAATGGTTAAAATGGCTAAGATAGCCATTAACAAAATGGCTATCTTAAAATATTTATTGGGTGGGTTTTAGGAAACGAGGGCATGAAGGGGGGGGGGATCGTAGGGCAAATAGATTGCCCTACGATCTATTTTGGATCTAGAAAAATGAACTAGAACTTTCAATTTTAAATCAAATGAGCCCTCTCTGAAGTTTATACGAGTATTCCTTCTAGAAGAACCCTTCTAGAAGAACTTCCGATTTGTGTTGCTAATGCGAGGATATTACGGGGGTCAGATTTAATACTAGGGGGATTGTCATTTGAGTCCCCTCCAAATTTTATACGACCATCTCTTCCATTAAAACCTTATAGGCCCCCACAGCATAAGCCAATGCTCCTCCCCTGGGATCTGGGGGGGGGGTATGTTTACCCCGAAACTTTTGCTATCTGATCGTTAGACTACTTCATACAAACTGGAAATCTCAAAATTTTGATCGGATGCATTTGGAAAAAACAGTGTGTGTGTGTGGGCAGGGGAGGGGGGATTCTCCGAACCCTTTTGGCCTTTAAGAAGGAAACAAGAACTTCCAATATCCAGTCAAAAGAACCACTTCTGAAGTTTATATGAATTCTCATTACATAACAATAAAAACCTTATATATCCTATGGCATAACTTAAAACACTTGTTCCCAGTCTCTGGGGGTTTGCGCCAACCTTTTTGTTATTTGATGTTTGAATTATTTGTAACAAAATGGCTATCTCAAAATTTTGATAGGGTGGGTTTTGGGAAATAAGGGCGTGGAAGAGGGAGGGGGGGGGTTAATTCCCCTTCGATCTCTTTTGACTCTATAAAAGTGAACTAGAACTTTCAGTTTTAAATCAAATGAGCTCTCTCTGAAGTTTATACGATCATCCCTTCTAGAAGAACCATATATCCCCCCATGGCATAACTTACAACGCCTGTCCCCGGGCCCTGGGGGGTTGTGTCAACCCAGAAGTTTTAATATCTGCTGTTTGAACTATTTTTTATTTTATTTTATTTATGCATTAAATTTTTTATTTGATGCATTTTTTTGGGGGGGGGGGGGGTGCGCTATTTGCTCTTCGGCCTCTTAAAAGTTAACTAAAACTTACACTTTCCATACAAATGAGCCGTCTTTGAAGTTTATACGACCATCCCTTCCATAAGAACTATAAATGACCCAGGGCATAACTTACAACGCCTGCCCCCAGGCCCTGAGGGGTTTTGTCGACACCAGAGTTTTTGTTATCTAACCTTTTAACTATTTACAACAAAAAGGGCTAACTCAAAATTTGTATTTGATACATTTGGGGAAAATGGCGTGGAGAGGGGGAGGGTAGTTGCCCTCCGATCTCTTTTGACCCTTAAAAAGTGAACTAGAACTTTCCCATTCCAATCAAATGAACCCTCTCTGAAGTTTATACGAGCATCTCTTCCATAAGAACCATGTATACCACTAGGGCATAACTTATAACACCTGTCCTCGGGCGCTGGTGAGATGTGTCGACACAGGAAATTTTTTTATCTGACCCTTGAACTATTATTAAGATTCTAAATGATTTCTTTTGGGTAATCATCAGTTTTTTTCTGAATGTCTATGAACATACAGTCAGTAACACGATCAAACGGACAGCAGACTTTGAATACTGGAAATTTATTTCCTATATTAAGATGACATCTTAGTACTTTAAAGCATACAGTATACCATATTGCTATTATTTGATTGCATAGAGCAGTTTTGGAGTAAAATCAAGCCTTTGGCCCAAAGATTTTTCAAAGAATTCCATTTAAAAAATCTACTAATGAGATGTATTACAAGCAAAATGTTAAAATAAATTCGTAAATTTCAAGCCAAAATTTGTTAATGATACATAATCCTATGTAAACTCAATTAAGTTGTAGTTGTAATAGAACAGTATATACAGTTTATACATGCTTTTGTTTCTAAATGATTTTTTTTTTGGTAATCATCAGTTTTTTCTCAATGTCTATAAACATACAGTCAGCAAGCCGATCAAACGGAGAGCAGACTTTTCAATAATCAAAATTTTTTCTATAGCAAGATGACATCTTAGTACTTCAAAGCATACAGCATACCATATTGCTGTATGCTTTATATACTCCTTCTTTATTTTATCTGAAGGCTCGTGGAGATTTACATAATTTCGGCATGATGTACTCTTTTTAAGGCATATAGCACCCCTTCCCTCGCCTAACATATGACCCACCACCCCTCCTCGATAATAGCTGCTGCACTATTATATAATTTCTTTGCTCTTTTTATTTGTCTGCATTTCCATATGGCTGCTCAATTTTAAATGTTGAGATGATTTCCCAGGGTAAAATTTTCCGGGACATCGTCTCTTGTTAGTTTTTGTGGACTGAACAGATATTTCTTTAAAGTAAAATTTAGGATGATATTTTTTTTATTTATATAGAATAATTTTTAAAACACACGGTCAGAAAACTTGTAAATAGTTCTTTTCACCGTTAATATCGATTTAAGATTGTCTGACTTAATTAGAAATTCAAGTCAGAATACTAATTTAATACGTAATAGATTATTAATTTATTTTTCACTATCTTATACATTTTATGTAATTCATTCTCTGTTATTCGTAATTGTTTTCGTTCACTCCAAACTACAAAGAGCAAACATTTGATATGTAAATGCCTCAAACCATGATTTATGGGAGATATGATTTATTTTTATTCTTTTTCTACTGTTTATACCCATGATTCTTAACGATGAGCAAAGGCCCCACCGGTGGTGCGTGAAAATATTTTGATAGGACGTGGGCAAAACGTGGATCCTTCGGCTGACTTTACATTAGAGGCTTAATTTTGAAAAAAATTGCCGTAAAGACGCCACATTCAAATGCATTTAAAGAGAATAGAAATATTGGAAAAACTGTTTATAATGACGTCACTTTATAATGACTATTGCCTTAATGGCGCCAAATTCAAACACATTTAAAGAGAAAAGAAATGAAGCAAAAGCTGTTTAATGAATAAGTTTGACATAACTTATAAGACTGAAATGAAAAACCAGATTTTTAACATGAATTTGTCTCGTGTTAGTTTTTGTGGACTCATCAGATTTTTCTAAAGCAAAATCTAAGGTCATATTTTTCTTTATTTATTCATAATAATTTTTAAAACACGGTGCGAAAGCTTATAAATAGTTCTTTTCACCGTTAAAATCGATTTCCGAATGTTTGACTTGATTAAGACGAAAAAACAAGGAATATTTAATTAAAGACGTAGAGTTTTCTTTAAACATAATTTAAATACTCTAAAACACGATAGTTTGAAATAGTTTGCATCTGTTAACGTCCTATATATATATATATATATATATATATATATATATATATATATATATATATATATATATATATATATATATATATATTATATATATATATATATATATATATATATATGTATATCTGTTACTTTTGCAAGTTGGACAAAAATTTTGGTATTTAGCCAAAAAAAAAACCTGAAAAGGAAAATATTCTGATTATTCACAATGAGTATTCATTTTTCAAATTTTGCTGGTCTTGAAAAAGACCTTTGGTTCTAGGGATAGGAGAAGTAGGTATATCTAGAGGAATCCATTCTGTTGTAGTTAAGTTGATAAATGTGGGCTGTTGCAGTTGTGTTGATAAATCCAGCATTTAATCCCCGCTTAGAAGTCCATTAATTCAGTCAAAAGAAATGTCAAATCAATTAATCACAGATAAGAAAATACTTGTAAAAAACACTTGTACTGATCCAAAAATCATCACACTTATAACAGTTCCTTTATTCATGGCACTTTTTATACTTAAGGTAGTCCTCACATATTCAAGGAAGACAAAAAGTCGATGAGTAATAAACACTCAACAAAGTCAATAAATACGCAGCAAGGAAACTCAAAATTTTCAAAATTCTACTTTAGAAGCTTTTTAAATGTTTCTAAGGCACTAATACATAGCGCGTTACTAACATCAGAATCGACTTTAGAGGCCAAATTAATTCTACAATAATTCCCCCTTCCCCCCCAACTCAAAATTTTTTTGAAATCCCCCTTCGCCCCATACTCAAAATAATTCAAAATTCCACTTTATAAGCTTTTTTAAATATTTCTAAAGCGCTAAGACATAGAGCGCTACAAACATAAGAATCAACTTTAGAGGACAAGTTATGTCATGGGAAGATGTTTTTGAAATACCCATTACCCATTAAAATTTTGAAAAAACAACATTTTACCTTAATTTTCAGTTATCAGTTTCTTTTTCTCTGACTTTAGTTCTGAAAACGCAATTTCAGTTATTTGAGCAGAATCTTAAGCCATATCAATGTTACAAGTTATGCCATGGGAAGATGTTTTTGAAATACCCATTACCCATTGACATTTTGACAAAACAACATTTTACCTTAATTTTCAGTCATCAGTTTCTTTTTCTCTGGCTTTAGTTCTGAAAATCATTTGAGCAGAATTTTAAGCCATATCAATGTTTTATTTCCATAATTTAGGAAATGTATTTGCATATATTTAAAACCTTATAAGTTGGGATTGAGCAAAGTTTTGAAGCTAAAATAATTTTTTTGTACTTCATTTAAACGTAAGATCTGTTTTGCAAGGTTCCATTGCTATAACTCACAGATTTTTAAAGGTCATTCAAAGTTTTTGAAATCCTCTTTACCATTAATCCCATTCCCCCTTCATACTCTAAAATCTGGTTGATAATTTGAAATTTGAAAAGCCTTATTTTCCACGGGGGTATTTTTTTAGGGGGGGGGGGTGGGGGATTTTCCGTGAGGGTATTTCCCGTGGGGGGTATTTTCCGCGGGGAGGCCTCTAAAGTCGATTCTGATGTTTGTAGCGCTCTACGCCTTAGCGCTTTAGAAATGTTTAAAAAAGCTTCTAAAGTAGAATTTTGGAAAAATTTGGGTTTGGGGGGAAGGGGGATTTCAAAAATATCTTCCCATAACATAGTTTGTCCTCTGAAGTCGATTCTGATATTTGTAACGCTCTATCTATTAGTGCTTTAGAAGTATTTAAAAAGCTTCTTAAGTAGAATTTTATAAATTTTTGAGTTTTGGGGAGGGGGATTTCAAGAACACCTTCCCATGACATAACTTGTCTTCTAAAGTCAATTCTGATGTTTGTAGCGCTTTATCAATTAGTGCTTCAGAAATATTTGAAAAGCTTCATGAGCGCATGGACCTATAAAAACATCTCATAACATAATTTGTCCTCTAAATACAATTTGGATTTTTTTACTGGTCTATCTCTTCTCAAATCCTTTCCCCAATTAATAAAGTTTAAATGGCTTATCAACACAGAGTTGTCTTCTACCCCATGGCACCTGAATGCTACTGTTAAAAGGGGTTATGATAAGCAAAGTTGTAACATCACAAATGGGTTCCATAAGCACTGTCAGCAAGATAGTAAATAAGTTAAAGGGATAGACTGTTAAATGAAAATAGGATTTTGAAATATGTTTTAATGAACATGGTTAAAAGCTGAAGTTGTGTAAGGTAAGCAGTGATTTATAATTATGATAGTAATATAGACCAGTCCCAGTAGAATATATATATATATATATATATATATATATATATATATATATATATATATATATATATATATATATATATATATATATATATATATATATATATATATATATATATATATATATATTCTACTGGGACTGGTCTATATTACTATCATAATTATAATATATATATATATATATATATATATATATATATATATATATATATATATATATATATATATATATATATATATATATATATATATATATGTATTATCAAACCTTGTATTAGTATATGTTAACTGAATAAAAGTATTGTGTTATAGCCAACCTCTCTACAATCTACATTTAGTCTCTCGAATATAGAGAATATATTTTCTGCACTTCATCCTATTTAAGCCAATATTAGAATTTGAAACTTCCATAGGTGTATTGGTATTACTCGGTAAGTATTTGCAACTCCTACAATAAAAGTAAAATAAAGGGGACTGAAAAAATTTAAAATGCCATAATAAGATATTGTCAATCATGTGTCCCAAAGTTATTAAAAAAAAAATAAGACACATTAAGAAAAACAAGCAAAATGAGAGGCTTGAACAGATACAAGTTTATTGATCTAAGGATAATAAAAATAAAATTATTTAAATTTTTATTTACAGATTTTGTGATTCAAATAGGGTCTAGTAAAATATCCCTCTGTTTATAAAAAGAAAAGAAGAAAAATTTGTACTTGCAATTAATTACACTTAAGGTTAAAAATGTGTCTAGATTTTGTTATTAGGTTAAATATTATGTTGAAAATCTGTATTTTTTTTTATGTATCTATTTGTTATGAAGACCGTTTTTTAGAGTTTCGGTTACTATTGAGCCGAATCACTCCTGACTTATGGTTCGTTACTGCAAACTATTTGATTATATACATACAAATAACTGATCGGCCAATCAGTAGTGAGAACAAAAAAAGGTGATCTTCAGTCAGAACATGTTATTTTTAAAGCTTGTAATACATTTGAAGAAGTTGAAACTTGATTATATCATACATAGAATTAATAACCGATCAACAGCCGAAAATCTTGATTTTTTAAAGCTCGCAAACCTTTGGAACTGGATTATTTTATACACAGAACTAAAAACCGACCACTCGACAAGTAGTCGGAATAGGCGATTTTTAAAGGTAATAAACCATTAGAAATAATTGGAGCTTGATCAAGTACCATCATCTATATATATAACATCACTCCTATAAACCCCATTATCTTCTATTGATCCTGCCAGTCTTCGGCTTTAAATGATAATCTTAATAGGGTTAGCCGTCTTACCATTATGTGAGTATCGTGTTAGCTTATGGACAATTTTATGACCAAATACTCTGGGCGAATTGGCAGGAGATTAACTTCTAGGTTTCGAAGGTTGAGTTGGAAGATTTGGTTTTTGATGAGAAATGGAGGAGCTTGCAGATCCTTTCAATAAATTTTCCACAACCATTTTAAAGAATGGATATGTGAGATAGAGAGGGGGTTTTAGGGAGATTAGGCTGTAAATCTGTTTGTGAAAATTTTATTTACGTACCAATACAAATTTGCATGGATTAAGTACGTTTTGTTTTCACGGAATAGCTTTAATCCTTCAATGAGCATTCTTCTGTCTGTAAAAAAGAAGGTATTTATTGTAAACTACAAACTAGCAGACTTTTTCCTAGAATAGATTTTAAGATGCTATTTCAGATCTGACTTAAATGAAAATGCTATCTTCCATGAATCATATTTACATGGTTTCTCATCAGAATCCACTCTTTGTTTCTGATTCAAACTGCTTGATTGTTCAAAATGATTGTACTATGTTTATGATAGTACTTGTGATAGTACTATGTGTGTGATGTACTATGATAGTACTTGATTGTACTATGTTTATAAACGAGCAATAATTATGTATTTATGTATTTTTGCTCAAAAACGGCTCCATATTTTTTCGGGAAAATTGGTATCTTGGGGTATTGTCGCATGAAACAACGATCTAGATAGGTCGGAATACTGAAAAAACTCGTTAAAAGCCTTAATTTTGGTTTTTGCAAATGACGTCATGTACTATGTTAGTACATTATATGATCATTTGTTATGGCATTATATAAGCGTTTTCTTATATGATGTCATGCAGAACACAAACAATATTGTTGAGTGTCCAACGCATCAGTTATTTATATAATATAATGTATGTTGGAAGGCCTTAAAACGGAAATTTGAATCATCAACTGCGAAAACACCTTTACGGGCAACTAAAGCAAAGGTCATTGCTAAATTGTCTGAAATAATCAAAATCCAAAAACGTGTAAAAAACAAAAATGAAGAGCGAAGACACGTGCAGTTAGACGATATGCGAAAACAACAATTAGAGCACGTCATAAATAAAAATGAAGACCGAAGACACATGCAGTTAAGAGACATGCGACACCGAGCATGTGAGCGAGTCAAAAATAAAAAAGAAGAGCAAAGACACACGCGTAAGCGGCGTCGTGTCAAAAAAGAGAAGCAAAGAAACACACGGTTAGAAGGCATACGACACCGACCCTGTGAGCGAGTTAAAAATAAAAATGAAGAGCAGACACACGCAGTTAGAAGACTTGCGATACCGATAATGATCGAGTCAATGAAAATCAACCTGGACAACGAGAATCAAATTGTGTAAAATTGAAAATGATAGAGATGATAATTAGGTCTAGGATTTTGACATGGATAATGTCATCAATGGCTACCATACTTTTGTAAAAAAAACAACAAAGGTTCAGCGATACGTATTTCATAATGACAAAAGGCAAGCCAAGGTAAAACGAACCAAAAGTAGAAGTGACCCTATAACTCCGACGCCCACACCATATATGGGCATAGAGTCATTAGGGAGAACACGTTGTTAATGGGGTCAATGACCTCTTTTTCCAAGGTCGATTTATTTGTTGTTGTTGTTGTAAGTGCACGCTCGAGGCGAATGTCCAGGTGTCCAGAAATAGGAAATAACATTTGTTGTTGTTGTTGTTTTGGGCAAGTGCACGCTCTCAGCGAATGTCAAGGTCGATGTTGTTGTTGTTGTAAGTGCACGCTCTCAGCGAATGTCAAACACCTGTGCTGTCGACCTCAATTCACCTATCGTGAATCAATAATTCCCCTTAGAAACAACAAATTAATTTCCCCTTTCTTGACAGATCAATCAACCAATGACATCATCTGTCAGACTTTAAAAATTTTTGCATAGAAACGATTCTCCAGGAATAGATCCAAGTCATTAATGTCTTTGCCTCGGAAACAACTCTTTTGGTCGAACTCCAAAGGATATTAATAGCCAAAGGCCATGGAAACAATTCTCCAAGAAACATCTTAGCGATGAATTGTTTTAGCGCGGGAATCAGGTTTCTTATTAATTTGAAATGCATTAGCGCAGAGATGCCAAAAACAAAAGGAACACGCTGAATTACGTTTAGGGATTATTTGGGCGAAATTGTTTTAGACAGGTTATGGAACTATTTCGGCAAAACAGTTAGAGACATTTTAAAAGATGACTTTTGAAGAGATTTTAGAAGAGAATTTAATGGTGAAACTCTGTGGTCGTTATAATACACAAGTTTCATTTGAACAGTGTTGTGAGGTCCTCTAACCCAACCCCAACGGGTTCCAATCCTCCTACCCCCACCCCGAAGGAAGCCCCCGGTCCTCAAAGGCCCCCCCAAGCTCCCCAAGGGCCACCGGCGCCCCCCAAGGCCCACCCAGACCCCCAAAGGCCATCCCCGGGCCCCCAAAGGCCCATCGAGCTCCCAAAGGCCCAACGGGGTCCCAAAGGTCCTCCACCGGTCCCCAAATGTCCCCCAGGCCCCCAACTGCCCCCCGGACCCCTAAAGGCCCTCCCTGTGCCCCAAAGGCCCTCCCTGTGCCCCAAGGGCCCTCCCCCGGCCCCCAAAGGTCCCCCGGACCAGAGAAGCGCCGCCGGGATGCGCCGTGGGCCAGGAAAGCGCCGCAGGATGTGCCGCAGGGATGCGCCGCGGGTCAGTAAAGCGCTGCAGGGGATGCGCCGCAGGGAGGCACCGCAGGAAAGTGCCGCGGGAAGCGCCGCAAGGATGCGCCGCAAAAAAAAAGTAAACTAAAAAGTAAAAATTTTGAAATAGTATCACCTAAACGCCCTCCTCAGACCCCCAAAGGCCCTCCCCTGGTCCTCAAAGGTCCCCCGGGCTCCCCAAGGGCCAACCGGCCCCCAAGGGTCCCCCGGACCTCGACAGACCCTCCCCCGGCCCCCCAAGGTCCACTCGGCTCCCAAAAGACCCCCCAATCCTCAAGGGCCCCTGGATCCCCAAACGCCCTCCCAGGGCCCCAAAGGTCCTCCCCCGGTCCCCATACATGAACACAAAAACTTACACACACGCAAAAACTTACACACACACACAAAAACTTACACACACACACGAAAACGTACACACACACACAAAAACTTACACACACACGCCAAAACTTACACACACACACACAAAAACTTACACACACACACACACACAAAAACATACACATGCACACGAAAACTTACATGCAGATAAAAACTGACATGCACACAAAAACTTACACACACACACACACAAACACACACACACACACACACGAAAACTCACACACACACTCAAAAACTTACACACAAACACATACACAAAAACTTACACATGAACACAAAAAAAACACACACACACATGCAAAAACACATGCACACACACACACAAACACACAAACAAAAACACACACACACACACAAAAACTAACACACACACACACACAAAACTTACACACACACACAACACACACACAAAAACTAATACACACACACACAAAAAAAACTCACACACACAAAAAAAAACACACACACACACACAAAAAAAAAAACAAACACACAAAAAACAAACAACCACACAAAAAATAAAACACACACAAAATCATAAAAACACACACACAAAAACAAAGACCCACACGCAAAAACTTACATGCACACAAAAACTTACATGCACACAAAAACTTACACACACACAAAAACTTACACACACTCACAAAAACTTACACACACACACAAAAACTTACACACACACACACACTGAAAACTTACACACACACGCCAAAACTTACACACACACGCCAAAACTTACACACACACACAAAACACACACACACACACACACAAAAACACACATGCACACGAAAACTTACATGCACACGAAAACTTACATGCACACAAAACACATGCACACAAACACACACACACACACACACACAAAACTACACACACACACACACGAAAACTCACACACACACGCCAAAACTTACACACACACAAAACTTACACACACACACACACACAAAAACTTACACATGGACACAAAAACTCACACACACACGCACAAAACTTGCACACACACACACACACACAAATACACACACACACACACACGAGAACTACACACACACGCCAAAACTTACACACACAAAACTTACACACACACACACACACAAAAACTTACACATGCACACGAAAACTTACATGCACACAACAACTTACATGCACACAAAAACTTACACACACACACACACACACACACAAATCTTACACACACAAACACACGAAAACTCACACACACACGCCAAAACTTACACACACACACACACACACAAAAACTTACACGTGACACAAAAAGAACTCACACACACACGCACAAAAACTTACACACACACACACTCACAAAACTTACACACACACACACGAAAACTTACACACACACCCCAAAACTTACACACACAAAAACTTACACATGCAAACTAAAACTTACACACACACAAACTAAAACATACACACACACTCCAAAACTTACACACACACACACACACACACAAACTTACACACACACACACACACAAAAACTAACACATGCAAATGAAAACTTACAAGCACACACAAACTTACACACACACACACACACAAACAAACACAAACACACACACACACACACAAAAACACACACACACACGCCAAAACTTACACACACACAAAAACTTACACACACACACACACACACACACACACATGACACACAAAAACTCACACACACACACACACAAAACTTACACACACACACACACAAAACTAACACACACACACACAAAAACTTACACACACACAAAAAAAAAAAAACACACAAAAAAAAACACACACACACAAACAAACACACAAACAAACACACACACAAAAACTTACACACACACAAGATCTTACACACACACACACAAACTTACACAAACACACAAAAAACTTATATCCACACACAATAACTTAGACACACAAAAACTTACACACACACACAAAAACTTACACCCACACACAAAACTTACATGCACACAAAAACACATGCACACAAAACTTACACACACACAAAAACTTACACACACGCACAAACACACACACACACACAAAACTTACACACACACACACGAAAACACACAAACACACCACAAAACTAACACACACACAAAAACAAACACACACAAACACACACACACACACAAAAACTTACACATGCACACGAAAACTTACATGCACACAAAAACTAACACACACACACACGAAAACATACACACACACGAAAAAACATAAACACACACAAGCTGAGACACACAAAAACACACACACACACACAAACAAACAAAAACACACACGCGCAAAAACAAACACACACACACACACAAACTTACACACACAAAAACTTACACACACACACACACACACACACAAAAACTTACACACAGACTCTAACACTTACACACACACACACAAAATCTTACACACACACACCAAAACATACTCACACACAAAAACTAACACACACGCACAAACACAAACACACACACACAAAAACTTACACACACACACACACGAAAACTTACGCACACACACGAAAACTTACACACACACACCCAAAAAATTACACACACACAAAAAATTACACACACACACACAAAAACTTACACATGCACACTAAAACTTACATGCACATAAAAACTTACATGCACACAAAAAATTAAACACACGCACAAAAACTTACACGCACACACAAAAACTTACACACACACACGAAAACTTACACACACACACGAAAACTTACACACACACGCCAAAACTTACACACACACAAAAACTCACACAATTAGGTTAGGTTAAGTTAGGTTAGGCTAGGTTAGCCTACGTACGCGCGCGTACGTAGGCTAACCTAGCCTAACCTAACTTAACCTAACCTAATTTAATCTAACCTAACCTAACCTAATCATACACCTAACTTTTTGCCTGTCTCTCACCAAACCTAAGCAAACCTAAGTGAAGCGTACAGGGTCTTACCAAAAATAACCTTACCCACCCCAAAAAAATCATGTCCAAAAATAACCGGAGCGCACGTATCGGTTAGTTTAACTACAAATGTTAGCTAATGAAAATTTAACAAAAACAAACTTAAAAAGTTAATTTCAACCATTAAGACTGGTAGGCTGAGACCCCAAAATTTAGCGAGTGGATTTCCACCATTCAGGCTGGTGGACTAAGACCCTAATTCCGAGCTAGTGAATTTCCACCGTTCAGGCTGGTGGACTGGGACCCCAATACTGAGCTAGTGGATTTCCACCATTCGGGCTGGTGGACTAAGACCCCAATTTTCCAAATCTTGCATTTCATGACAGAAATTCAAAATGAACTTCGAAAAATCAAGAGAATGTAACTGTGAGAAGGTAAAGCACAACAAGTCACTACTGAAATATTCTAACTCTTGCATTTCACGACAGAAATTCAAAATGAAATTTGAAAAATTAAGACAATGTAACTGTGATATGGTAAGTGTGTGTAAGTTTTTGTGTGTATGTAAGTTTTGGCGTGTGTGTGTAAGTTTTCGTGTGTGTACGTAAGTTTTAGTGTGTGTGTGTGTGAGTTTTTGTGTGTGTGTGTAAGTTTTTGTGCGTGTTTGTAAGTGTTTGTGTGTGTTAGTTTTTTTGTGCATGTTAGTTTTTGTGTGCATGTTAGTTTTTGCGTGTGGGTGTTAGTTTTTGTGTGTGTGTGTAAGTTTTTTTGTGTCTTAGATTTTGTATGTGTTTGTTTTTAAGTGTGTGTGTGTGTGTATAAGTTTTCGTGTGTGTGTGTGTGTGTAAGTTTTTGTGTGCATGTAAGTTTTCATGTGCATGTGTAAGTGTGTGTGTGTGTGTGTGTGTGTGTAAGTTTTGTGTGTGTGTAAGTTTGTGTGTGTGTGTAAGTTTTGTGTGTGTGTGTAAGTTTTTGTGCGTGTGTGTGTAAGTTTGTGTGTGTGTGTAAGTTTTTGTGTGCATGTAAGTTTTTGCGTGTGTGTTTAAGTTTTTGTGTGTGTGTGTAAGTTTTTGTGTGTCTAAGCTCTTGTGTGTGAGTGTCAGTTTTTGTGTGTGTTTGTAAGTTTGTGTGTGTTTTTGTGTGTGTGTATGTTTGTGTTTGTGTGTGTGTGTGTTTTTGTTTTTGTGTGTGTGTGTGTGTGTGTGTGTTTATGTTTGTGTGTGTGTGAGTTTTGGCGTGTGTGTGTAAGTGTTCGTGTGTGTGTGTGTAAGTTTGTGTGTGTGTGTGTGTGTGTTTGTAAGTTTTTGTGCGTGTGTGTGTGAGTTTTTGTTGTGTTCATGTGTAAGTTTTTTTTGTGTGTGTCTGTGTGTGTAAGTTTTTGTGTGTGTGTGTGAGGTTTGGCGTGTGTGTGTAAGTTTTCGTGTGTGTGTGTGTGTGTGTTTTGTGTGTGTGTGTGTGTGTAAGTTTTTGTGTGCATGTAAGTTTTTGTGTGCATGTAAGTTTTCGTGTGCATGTGTAAGTTTGTGTGTGTGTGTGTGTGTGTGTGTGTAATTTTGTGTGTGTGTCTAAGTTTTGGCGTGTGTGTGTAAGTTTTCGTGTGTTTGTGTTTGTGTGTGTGTGTTTGTGTGTGTGTGTGTGTGTGTGTGTGTGAGTTTTCGTGTTTGTGTGTGTAAGTTTGTGTGTGTGTGTGTGTGTGTGTTTTTCAGTTTTTGTGAGTTTGTGTGTGAGTTTTTGGTGTGTTCTTGTCTAAGTTTTTTTTTTTTTGTGGGGGTGTGTGTGTATGATATTTTGTTTGTTTTTTTTAGGGGGTGCGTTTGTATTTTTTCGTGTTTGTGTGTGTGTGTGTTTTGTGTATGTGTGTGTGTGTGTGTGTGTTATTGTTTGTCTGGTTGTATTTTTGTGTGTGCTTGTATTTTTTAATTTGCTTGTTTATGATTTTGTGTGTGTGTGTGTGTGTGAGTGTGTGTGTGTGTTTGTGAGTTTTTGTGTGTGTGTAAGTTTTGGCGTGTGTGTGTAAGTTTTCGAGCGTGTTTGTCTGTGTGTGAGAGTGTGAGTGTGTGTGGGTGTCTGTGTGTATGTGTGTGTATGTTTTTTTGTGAATGTAATTTTTTGTGTGAATGTAAGTTTTCGTGTGCATGTGTAAATTTTTGTGTGTGTGTGTGTGTGTAAGTTTTTGTGTGTGTGTAAGTTTTCGAGTGTGTGTGTAAGTTTTCGTGTGTGTAAGTTTTCATGTGTGTGTGTGTGTAAGTTTTTGTGTGTGTGTGTAAGTTTTTGTGTGTGTGTGTAAGTTTTCGTGTGTGTGTGTAATTTTTTGTGTGTGCGTGTAAGATTTTGTGCGTGTGTGTAAGTTTTTGTGTGCATGTAAGTTTTTTTGTGAATTTAAGTTTTATTGTGCTTGTGTTCGTTTTTTGTGCGTCTGTGCGTGTGTGTGTGTGTGTGTGTGTGCATAAGTTTTCGTGTGTGTGTGTAAGTTTTTGTGTGTGTGTGTAAGTTTTTGTGAGAGTGTGTAAGTTTTATTTTGTGTGTAAGTTTTTGTGTACATTTAATTTTTTGTGTTAATGTAAGTTTTTGAGTGTGGGTGTAAGTTTTTGAGTGTGTGTGTAAGTTTTTGTGTGTTTATGTGTGTAAGTTTTTGTGTGTCTAAGATTTTGTGTGTGTAAGTTTTGTCGTGTGTATGTGTTAGTTTTCGTGTGTGTGTGTGTGTGTGTAAGTTTTTGTGTGCATGTAAGTTTTCATGTGGATGTGTAAGTTTTTTTGTGTGTGTGTGTGTGTGTGTGTTTGTTAGTTTTTTTGTGTGTGTTTGTTTTTGTTTGTGTGTGTGCAAGTTTTGGTGTGTGGGTGTAAGTTTTTGTGTCTGTGTAAGTTTTTTTGTGCATGTAAGTTTTTGTGTGCATGTAAGTTTTTGCATGTGGGTGTAAGTTTTTGTGTGTCTAAGCTTTTGTGTGTGGGTGTAAGTTTTTGTGTGTGTTTGTAAGTTTGTGTGTGTGTGTGTGTGTGTGTAAGTTTTGTGTGTGTGTGTGTGTAAGTTTGTGTTTGTGTGTGTGTGTGTGTGTGTGTGTGTGTGTGTTTCTTTGTTTGTGTGTGTATGTGTGTGTAAGTTTTGGCGTGTGTGTGTAAGTTTTCGTGTGTGTGTGTAAGTTTTCGTGTGTGTGTGTAAGTTTTTGTGTGCGTGTAAGTTCTTGAGAGTGTGTGTAAGTTTTTGTGTGCATGTAAGTTTTTCTGTGCATGTAAGTTTTTGTGAGCATGTGTTAGTTTTTGTGTGTGTGTGTGTGTTTGTGTAAGTTTTTGTGTGTGTGTAAGTTTTTGCGTGTGTGTGTGTAATTTTTCGTGTGTTTGAGTTTGTTTTCGTGTGTGTGTGTGTAAGTGTGTGTGTGTGGGTTTATGTGTTTGTGCGTTTGTGTTAGTTTGTGTGGGTGCGTATGTTTTAGTGTGTGTGTGTTAGTTTTTGTGTATTTGAGTGTAAGTTAGTGCGTGTGTGTGTAAGTTCTTGTGTGTATGTGTGTGTGTATGTTTTTGTGTGTGTAAGTTTTTGTGTGTGTGTGTGTAAGTTTTTGAGTGTGGGTGTAAGTTTGTGTGTGTGTGTGTGTGTTAGTTTTTGTGTGTGTTATATGGTGTGTGTGACAGTTTTGTGGTGTGTGTTTAAGTTTTAGTGTGTGTGTTCATTCTTTTTTGTTTGCTTTTTTGTTTTCTTTTGCATGTTTAAGTTTTTTTTTGTGTGTGTGTGTGTAAGTTTTTGTGTGTGTGTGTAATTTTTTGCGTGTGTGTGTATTTTTTCGTGTGTTTGTGTGCTAGTTTTCGTGTGTGTGTGTTAGTTTTTGTGCGTGTGTGTAAGTTTTTTTGTGTGTGTAAGTTTTTGTGTGAATGTAAGTTTTTGTGTGCATGTAAGTTTTTGGGTGTGGGTGTAAGTTTTTTTGTGCGTGTGTAAGTTTTTGTGTGTATAAGCTATTGCGTGTGGATGTAAGTTTTTTGTGTGTTTGTGTTAGTTTGTGTGTGTGTGTGTTTGTGTGTGTGTATGTTTGTGTTTTTGTATGTTTTTTTTGTGTGTGTGTGTGTCTGTTTTTGTTTGTGTTTTTGTGTTTGTGTTTGTTTTTTTTTGTGTGTTTTTTTTTTTTTGTGTGTGTTTTTTTTTTCTTGTTGGGTTTTTTTTTGTTTGTGCTTAATTTTTTGTTTGTTTTTGCTTATGAGTGGGTGTGTGTGTTTTTTCTTTGTACATTTGTTAGTTTATGTGTTTGTGTGTGTGCGTGTGTATGTTTTTTTTTTTATGTTAGTTTTTGTGTGTGTGTGTGTGTTTTCGTGTGTGTGTGTGTGTGTGTGTGCGTTAGTTTTGTGTGTGTGTGTGTGTGTAAGTTTTTGTGTGCATGTAAGTTTTTGTGTGCATGTGTAAGTTTTTGTGTGTGTTAGTTTTGGCTTGTGTTCTTTTGTGTTCGTGTGTGTGTGTGTAAATTTTCGTTTGCTTGTTTAAGTTTTTGTGTGTGTATGATTTTGCGTTTGTGTGTAAGTTTTCGTGTGTGTGTGTGTGTAATTTTTGTGTTTGCGTGTGTTTGTAATTTTTTTTGCGTGTGTGTGTGAGTTCATGTGTAAGTTTTTGTGTATGTGTGTGTGTGTAAGTTTTGGCGTGTGTGTGTGAGTTTTAGTGTGTTTGTGTGTGTAAGTTTTGTGTGTGTGTGTGTGTGTGTGTATGATTTTTGTTTCTTGTTATTTTTTGTTAGTGTTTAATATTTCGTGTGCATGTGTCAGTTTTTGTGTGTGTGTGTGTGTGTAAGTTTTTGTGTGTGTAAGTTTTGACGTGTGTGTGTAAGTTTTCGTGTGTGTGTGTGTGTAATTTTTGTGTGTGTGTGTGTGTGTGCAAGTTTTTGTGCGTGTGTGTGTGAGTTTTTTGTGTTCATGTGTTTGTTTTTGTGTGTGTGTGTGTGTGTGTGTGTGTTAGTTTTTGTGTGTGTAAGTTTTGGCGTGTGTGTGTGAGTTTTCGTGTGTGTGTGTGTGTCAGTTTTTTGTGTGTGTGTGTGTTAGTTTTTGTGTGAATTTAAGTTTTTGTGTGCATGTAAGTTTTCGTGTGGATATGTTAGTTTTTGTGTGTGTGTGTGTGTAAGTTTTTGTGTGTGTGTGTGTAAGTTTTGGCGTGTGTGTGTTAGTTTTGGCGTGTGTGTGTTAGTTTTCATGTGTGTGTGTGTTTAAGTTTTTGTGTGTGTGTGTAAGTTTATGTGCGTGTGTGTAAGTTTTTGTGTGTGTGTAAGTTTTTGTGTGCATGTAAGCTTTTGTGTGCATGTAAGTTTTTGCGTGTGGGTCTATGTTTTTTTGTGTGTGTGTGTGTAAGTTTTTGTGTGTCTAAGCTTTTGTGTGTGGATGTAAGTTTTTTGTGTGTGTGTGTAAGTTTGTTTGTGCGTGTGTGTGTGTAAGTTTTTGTGTGTGTAAGTTTTTTTTTGTGTGTGTGTATAAGTTTCTTGTGTGTGTGTGTGGTTTTTGATGTATTCGTTGTGTTGGGGATTAGGGTGCGCGTGTGGTCTTGAGGTCGTTCTTTTGGTCTTAAGTTTTGTGTGTGTGTGTGTGTTTGTAAGTTTTTGTTTTTTTTTTATTGAGTTTTTTTTGTTTTCTTTTTTAAGTTTTTGTGTGTGTGTGTGTGTGTACGGTTTTTTTTTTTTTTGTTATTTTTCGTGTGTGTGTAAGTTTTCGTGTGTGTGTGTAAGTTTTCGTGTGTGTGTGTGTGTAAGTTTTGTGTGTGTGTGTGTTTAATTTTTTTTGTGAATTTAATTTTTTGTCTGAATGTAAGTTTTCTTGTGCATGTGTTAGTTTTTTTGTGTGTGTGTGTGTGTGTGTGTAAGTTTTTGTGTGTGTTTGTGTAAGTTTTGGGGTGTGTGTGTAAGTTTTAGAGTGTGTGTGTTAGTTTTCGTGTGTGTGTGTAAGTTTTTGTGTGTGTGTGTAAGTTTTTGTGTGTGTGTAAGTTTTTGTGTGCATGTATGGGGACCGGGGGAGGACCTTTGGGGCCCAGGGAGGGCGTTTGGGGATCCGGGGCCCTTGAGGATTGAGTGGTCTTTTGGGAGCCCAGTGGACCTTGGGGGACGGGGGGAGGATCTTTGGGGGCCCGGGGGACCCTTGGGGGCCGGTTGGCCCTTTGGGAGCCCGGGGAACCTTTGAGTACCAGGAGAGGCCCTTTGGGGGTCTGAGGAGGGCGTTTGGGGGATAACATTTCGAAATTTTTACTTTTTAGTTTACTTTTTTTTTACGGCGCATCCCTGCGGCGGATCCTGCGGCGCTTTCCTGCGGTGCCTCCCTGCGGCGCATCCCCTGCGGCGCTTTCCTGACCCGCGGCGCATCCCTACGGCACAGCCTGCGGCGCTTGCCGGGCCCACGGCGCATCCCGGGGGCGCTTCGCGGGGCCGGGGGACCTTTGGGGGCCGGGGGCGGGCCTTGGGGGCACAGGGTGGACCTTTGGGGCACCGGGAGGGCCTTGGGGGGTCCGGGGGGGCAGTTGGGATTCTGGGGGACATTTGGGGACCGGTGGAGGGCCTTTGGGACCCCATTGGTCTTTTGGGAGCTCGATGGGCCTTTGGGGGGCCCGGGGATGGCCTTTGGGGGTCTGGGTGGGCCTTTGGGGGCGCCGGTGGCCCTTTGGGAGCTTGGGGGGCCTTTGAGGACCGGGGGCTTCCTTCGGGGTTGGGGTAGGAGGATTGGAACCCTTTGGGGTTGGGGTAGAGGACCTCATGACACTGTTCAAATGAAACTTGTGCATTATAACGACCACAGAGTTTCACCATTAAATTCTCTTCTAAAATTTCTTCAAAAATCATCTTTTAAAATGTCTCTAACTGTTTCGCCGAAATAGTTCCATAACCTGTCTAAAACAGTTTCGCCCAAATAATCCCTAAACTTAATTCAGCGTGTTCCTTTTGTTTTTGTCATCTCTGCTCTAATTCATTTCAAATTAATAAGAAACCTGATTCCAGCGCTAAAACAATTCATCGCTAAGATGTTTATTGGAGAATTGTTTCCATGGCCTTTGGCTATTAATATCCTTTGGAGTTCGACCAAAAGAGTGTTTTCCGAGGAAAAGACATTAATGACTTGGATCTATTCCTGGAGAATCGTTTCTATGCGAAAATTTTTAAAGTCTGACAGATGATGTCATTGGTTGATTGATCTGTCAAGAAAGGGGAAATTAATTTGTTGTTTCTAAGGGGAATTATTGATTCACGATAGGTGAATTGAGGTCGACAGCACAGGTGTTTGACATTCGCTGAGAGCGTGCACTTACAACAACAACAACATCGACCTTGACATTCGCTGAGAGCTTGCACTTGCCCAAAACAACAACAACAACAAATGCTGTTTCCTATTTCTGGACACCTTGACATTCGCCTCGAGCGTGCACTTACAACAACAACAACAAATATATTGACCTTGGAAAAAGAGGTCATTGACCCCATTAACAACGTGTTCTCCCTAATGACTCTATGCCCATATATGGTGTGGGCGTCGGAGTTATAGGGTCACTTCTACTACCAAACAAATTGAAAATGATAGCGACGATAATAGGGTTTTGACATGGAAAAGGTCATCAATGCCTACCATACCTTTGAAAAGCAAAGACATGGACTAGATAAATCGTTGGAAGAAAAAAGAAGTTTTTGTCCCACAACCTGAGCAATTAAAAGAAACAAAGGTTCGGTGATATATCTTTTATAATGACAAAAGACAAGACAAAGAAAGAAGGTTTGCCCCAAAGGGCAAAAGAAGTAATGATAGCGATTATTTTATACTCATTTCTTCTATAAAGGCCAAGCTGGAAACTCTGGAGAAAAGGAACATTGTCTCCGTTTTGCAAAAAATGCAATAATAAACCTTCGATCGGAAAACATTTTCACCAAAACACAGTCCACATCCTGACACGGCTGCCACGTACTGTTTCGGAAACCGCCCCAATCTTGTCCCCCATCCGTTGCTTAAACTCCAGGTATGACAAAAACCTTGGTCCCCTTCATTACTGATCAAATAAACCATAAGTTTTCCTCTTTTTTTTACTTTTTTTTTGGTAGTGATGATACCCGAGTTTGTGTCCGCTTGGTTCTTTTTTTCCCTCCCCCGTGTTCCCTTTTAAGCCTTTTTACCAATAATTCTATCTCACTTTTTTTAGTTTTTACCTTTTTAACGTTATTACATTTTGCCGCTTAATTTATTTTTTTGGCTACTCTTTGTCTTGCTGATATTGTTGTTTTTGGCATTGCTTAGTCAGTTTTTTAGGTGTTGTGCTATTTTTATAATCTTTTTTATGACTCCAAAATGCCACGGGTCTCCGGCACGGTTATGCGGCAGGCTTTTATAAATTGATTCTCATTGTCGCTTATCTTCTAACCGAGGCTGCAGTCACAGTGAATCAGCAGGTAGATTTACGCCATCCTCCACTTCTCGCATTTTCATGTAACCTTTGGCAAAGTTGTTGGTGTATTGCAATATTTCATCAAAGAAATCTGTTGCGTTAGGAGGGAGTTTACTCCCCCCCCCCCAAAAGCGTAGAAAATAAGGCTTTCCAAGTTTGAGAATTTTATTTGAGTTTATTTTTTTTTATTTCCGTAGGGGGATGGAATTTTGGTACTTGTGCATTATGCGCCACTCACTTAAGTCTACGCTGTGTAAAACTCGAGAACAAACCTTTTTTTTTCGTTAGTTCCTTCATTACTTTAGAAATAAATTTGCACATTAGGGGGGGGGGAGTAAGCATAACGGATCAGCATGCAAAATGTGTTCGGTACAATTATTCTGGATATTAGATAGATAGACAAATAAGTGTATTTTAAAGCCAAATATACGGCCATAAACACAGTAAAATGACACAAATGAATATAGTGAATGGGGGAGTGTTTACCCCCCCCCCCAAAAAAAATGCCCTCCCCCACGAAAAATACCCCCCCTTCGGAAAGTCACCCACGAGGAAAATACCCTAAAGGATTAATTTTAGATATAAGCATTCTGGACCCAAAGCTCTTCATGATTCTATTTTATTTCCAAATGGTTTTCCATCAGTTAACAATATTGTACTTTTATTGATATCTAACTCCACTCTGGCTAATCACCCTGAATCTATTTGTCAGCAAATTCAAAGCTAAAAAAAAGTCGTACTCTTTTTCTCTCTCTCCCCCTCCCCACTTTCTCCTTCTCTCTGTTTCTTATTTACATGGTTAGGAAGACATTTTGAATTTGTAGTTTGCAGGTGCTTTTCTAAAAGAAAACTCTATTCAATATACTTTCTAGTTTTCAGTTTGTCTTTACTGGTTGTAGTCCTTATTTTCATGGCGAGTGTCTTGCTAGTTTTGGTAGTGGGCCTTCCCTTGTACTTTTGATTTGGAATTTATACTAGATAATGTGTATTTTGTTGAATAATGCGTATATACTTTGCAAAACAAACACAATAAGAAGTAGTTTCAGCGTGGCCTCAACGCGGCGGGGATGTGACAACAGGGTGATGTTAGATATGACTTTAATGAAAAGAAAATAATAATCAAAGTAAGTATTAATTTCAGATACAAGCATTTTGGACCCAAAGTTCTTATTTCTATATTATTTCAAAATGGGGTTCCACCAGTTAACAATATTGTAGTTTTATTAAAATCTAACTCCACTATGGCTAAGCACGCCGAATCTATTTATCTGTAGACTCAAAGCTATAAAAAGAGCTGACGCATTTGCAGTAGTCTTAATTTCAGTGCTTGGGGATATGATGGGCGTGGAGGGAGAAGGAGTGTTTTTGCCCTGCAGTCACTTTCGACTATTAGAAACGACAATAGATCTTTCAATTTTCAGGGCAACTAGGCCCCGCCCACGTCACTTTTTCCCAAAGTCGTCCAAAAAATTTTTGAGACAGCTTATTTCTTCAGCATAGTTCAAAGGCCCGATAACTATGTCTTAGGAGATAAAATGATCCCCTACATTACCTGGGGAAAGGTTTTTAAATTATAAAAATCGCCCTTTGTTTTATTTGTTATTGGGAAGTATGCATACATTTTGCGAGTGAGGAGGGGAGGACGAATTTTCTGCTGGGAAAATTTTAAATAGTTTCCAGGAGATGAAATTTTAAGAAGAAATTTTACGCTGGGTGAATTTGCAACTATTCATATAAGAAATTTCTTTACATATCTTGCTTTCTCTTTGCTGATTTAATTTTACACGTGGGGATGTTAGGGGTAATTGTCCGAGGTAAATCTTCACCAGGATTGAATTGACCAGAGGATATTTCTATGGGGAGGGCTAATTTTCGTGGGGGACGGCATTTTTTTCTGGGGGGGGGGGGTTAAAAACCCCCCCGTTCACTATATTCATTTATGGTATTTTACTGTGTTCATGACCGCATATTTGGCTTTAAAATACACTTATTTGTCTATCTATCTAATATGCAGAATAATTGTACAAAACACATTTTGCATGCAGACCCGTTATGCTTACTCCCCCCTCCCCTGATGTGCAAATCTATAGCGCAAATTTATTTCTAAAGTAACGAAGAAACTAACAAAAAAACCGGCATGTTCACGAATTTTACGCAGCGTAAACTTGAGTGAGTGGCGCATAATACAAAATTACCATAATCCCATCCTCCAAAGGAAATAAAAAATGGGAGGGCATTATTGGGGGGTTAAAAACCCCTTCCATTAACTATATTAATTTATATTATTTTAATGGTTTCAGGGCCTCATATTTGGCTTTAAAATACACTTATTTGTCTATCTATATAATATTTAGAATAGTTGTACAAAACACATTTTGCACGCAGACCCGTTATGCTTCCCCCCCCTCCTCTAATGTGCAAATCAGTAGACTAGGAAGTACTATATTGCCGGGACATATAGCAAATACCATGTTATTTGCTGGGACATATAGCAAATACCATGTTATTCTAACAGACATATAGGAAATATCATGTTATTCTGCGATGCCCCCGTACAAACAGTTTTTTTTTCTGTTAATTAGTTGAATAGGACATGGTTGAACAAATCATCAAACCTACTTGATTTAATGAAGTGGAACAGAAGCTCACCAATCTGAAAAGATAAATGTAATAATTAACAATTATTGGACAGGGTCAATATGCTTTTCATCTTTGGTATTATTTGATTCATTGACAGTTTGATCAATGACAGTAACGTTTGATAGATTTTTTTTACGTGAAATACTCTAGTTTCTTTTCTTAGTTTTGAAAACATTTTGGAAGAAACTAAATTTCAGTTGGTGGGGGGGGGGGGCAAAATGAGGGCTGGGGCGAAAATTTTGTCTGTGAGAGGCAGTTGTCCCCTCTGTCCCCTAGGAAATTCCGCTCCTCAACCCAGCCCCGTGCCACGTACTGGCAGGGGCGAATCCAGGGAGAGGGGGCGCGCGCCAACCCATATTCTTCTTCTTCTTCTTGCATGAGGGATTCAGTAGCACGAGGATTCAGTTGCATGGGAGTTCAGTTGTACAGGGTTTCGGTTATACAGGGGTCCACTTACATGGAGCGATCCAGTTGAACTAGGGGGGGGATTTGCGATTTGGAGGAGATGGGATGATAGTGTACTGTATAATACAGAAGTGATATTTTGGAGCGTATTGTCAATTTAACGAGAATGCTTCACTATAAATAAGGCTATCGTGTTTTACCTAACTTTCTAGGGCGGGGGCAACTATTTAGTTTAAATAATTCTAGGAGGAATTGAGTTTTCTGGATGGTATGGAAAAAATGCTACTTGTTAAATATTTGGGTAAACATACGACTGCTTGAGAGTTCAGTTAAAGGAGAGTACAGTTACACGGAGGTTTAGTTAAATGGGGTCAAGTTGCATGGGGGTTCAGTAGCACGAGGGGTTCAGTTGCATGGGGGAGTTCAGAAGCTTGGGATTCAGTTACATGAGGGGGGGCGATTGGTACCGGAGTCTTTGATTCGAACTTAACTTGTAGGAATAGGACTTCATTCCATTGGCTAAATCAGTTTATTCATCTATAATGGTGAACAAAAAGACTATTAATTCTCCGTATTCTTCTTCTTCTTCTTGCATGAGGGATTCAGTAGTACGAGGATTCAGTTGCATGGGAGTTCAGTTGTACAGGGTTTCGGTTATACAGGGGTTCACTTACATGGAGCGATCCAGTTGAACTAGGGGGGGGGAGTTGCGATATGGAGGAGATGGGATGATAGTGTACTGTATAATACAGAAGTGATATTTTGGAGCGTATTGTCAATTTAACGAGAATGCTTCACTATAAATAAGGCTATCGTGTTTTACCGAACTTTCTAGGGCAGGGGCAACTATTTAGTTTAAATAATTCTAGGAGGAATTGAGTTTTATGGATGGTATGGAAAAAATGCTACTTGTAAAATATTCGGGTAAACATACGACTAAGAAATCTATGATTTGGGATGTGTGGGTTGCTATTTTTTTTTACTTTTCTGAGCTGGATTTCTTAGCCTTTCATAGGTGCGTATGATATTTTCTTGATATAACATAGCAGTGACTACATCAGATGGTTTTGTAGTGCAGTGAGTCGTTACTAGTAGTAGTATTTTCGTGTTTTTTTCAAGCCATTCATACTATATCTTAAATGCATTCAGATATTTTCTTGATAAAACATAGCCTTGACTACATCTGATGGTTTTGTAGTGCAGTGATTTGTTACTAGTAGTAGTAGTTTCGCGTTTTTTTTTTTGCAAGCCATTCATAATATAACTTAATTGCATTCTGATATTTTCTTTATAAAACATAGCAGTGACTAAATCATATGGTTTTGTGATGCTGCGAGTTGTTACTAGTAGTAGCACTTTCGTGTTTTTTTTGCAAGCCATTCATACTATACCTTAAATGCATTCAGATATTTTCTTGATAAAACATAACCATGACTACATCAGATGGTTTTGTAGTGCAGTGAGTTGTTACTAGTAGTAGTATTTTCGTGTTTTTTTGCAAGCAATTCATACTATACGTTAAATGCATTCTGATATTTTCTTGATCAAACACAGCCGTGACTACATCAGATGGTTTTTTGATGCAGTGATTCGTTACTAGTAGTAGAACTTTCGTGTTTTTTGCAAGACATTCATACTATACCTTAAATGCATTCAGGTATTTTTTTGATCGAACATATCCATGACTACATCAGATGGTTTTGTAGTGCAGTGAGTTGTTACTAGTAGTAATATTTTCTTGTTTTTTGCAAGCAATTCATACTATACCTTTAATGCATTCAGATATTTTATTGTTAAAACATAGACTTGACTACATCAGAGGTTTTTGTAGTGCAGTGAGTTGTTACTAGTAGTAGTATTTTCGGGATTTTTGAAAGCCATTCATACTATACCTTAATTGCGTTCAGATATTTTCTTAATCAATCATAGTTGTGATCACATCAGATGGTTTTTTAGTGCAGTGAGTTGTTACTAGTAGTAATATTTTCGTGTTTTTTCCAAGCCATTCACCCTATACCTTAAATTTATTAAGATATTTTCTTGATAAAAAATAGCAGTTAATAAATAATATGTTTTTTTTTTGCTGTTTGTTTTTAATATTTTTTGCAATGTCTTTTTTTTTTTTGCAATCAATTCATACTATACCTTAAATTCATTCAGATATTTTATTGATAAAACATATACGTGACTACATCAGATGGTTTTGTAGTGCAGTGAGCTGTTACTAGTATTAGTATTTTCGTGTTTTTTGCAAGCGATTCGTACTATAACTTAAATGCATTCATATATTTTCTTGATAAAAAATAGTCTTAACTACATCAGATGGTTTTGTGATGCATTTGTAATGCAGTGAGTTGTTACTAGTAGTAGTATTTTCGTGTTTTTTTGCAAGCAATTCATACTATACCTTAAATGCATTCAGATATTTTCTTGATTCATTCTTATACCTAGATTTGCTCTATGTTAACATATCTATCCAATATATGATGTAAGTAAATCCTTTTCTTACATCTCCGATGTTTTAGTATACATTCTAAACGTTCGATATGCTAGCTTACTCTAAAAATAATGAACACATAAAAATGCAAAGTATAATATATTTTTAATTAAATAATGTCATGTAGAATTGAACAACTTTGGACATTTTGAATCTGTTCCATAAAATGCTTCACCATGAACTCTCTTGATAGTATAGCTATTGTCTTCTCTTAGTTCGTAATCAGTAGAATGATCATTATTCAATTTTGACTCATACACAATTTTAATAGGTGTGTCATCGAAAGGGTCAATATGCTTTTTGTCTTTGGTATTATTTGATTCATTGACTGTTTGATCAATGGCAGTAACGATTGCTGGTACTTTGTTTTTCATCGATTCATCTTTATATTCCTTGGTGATATTTTCTGCCAATGCCCTTTTTATTTTTCTAGAAATTTCACTGTCTATTATCACACTATTTTTACACAGGTAACAGTTCCGGCACGTAGACAGGATATGGTCTATGATATTAGTTGAAGAGTAGGCCTTTCTTTTCGTCTTTGCTTTTGTTTGAATGCTAATACCCGAAAGCTGACGATATGGTTTAACACTGGGTAACATGTTACCACAAGCACTAGCAAGAAGATGCCCCTCTTTATCAACTATTATTTTTATATTGGCATTCTCTTTGAGTGTAATCATCTCCGGAGATCTCAATCTTGCATATCCACCATCATAAGAGTTGAATTTTTTTGATCCTCCAAAGAAAATCAATTCCTTACTGTCATAACAACAAACGCATACATATCCGATAGTACTACCACCGTTACTTATTTCATAGTTTACATACTCCTCTATGTCAGCATTCAATGCTAAAATAACACCATCATGTGAACACACTTTCTTAAAATGCTTCATCTTCACTTTTTTAGAGATATTAGTTATGTGTTTATCGTTCCACTGTGTAAAAAATACTGATTTAATATATGCAATAAACTAGGTAGTGTCGATAACCGGCCATAGAGCAATAGTGGGAAAGACACATCGTGTCTCAGGGACAAGCATAGAGTACAATTCATTCAAGAAATTATGAAAATATTTGTAAGCCAGTAATAAACACGTTTTGAAACTACATGCTATTTGCATGCCTTTCCTTGGCACCTTTCCAAAAATGAGCGGGGATCCCCCACTGGTTCCTACACATTGCAAAAAGTGAGCAGTACGAAAAACTTGAAACCTTTCCAAACGAGCGGGGATTCCCCACTGATTCCTACACATTACAAATAGTGAGCAGTACAAAAACTCCACGTTTTCAACCAGACCGGTTTTTTAGGGACCAATCAGGAGAGACATGCCTGAAATCGTGAATTAGAATATTTAATTAGCTGTTTTGGGTTTTCAGACACCATAGCTAGTTGAAACTCTACATAAATATCTTCATTTTTAACCTAATTGCGTATAGTTTAAATAATTCTAGGAGGATGAAGTATTTTTCTACTTAACAACTACATTAATAACTTCCAAGATTATAGGACAATATGACACAGAATTTATCAGTTACCGAGAGTTCAATAACCCCCCTCGCAATAACTTCCAGGGGTTTTATTACTCCTCCCCACAATGAATTCAGATGGTTTTAAGACTCATCTCAATAGTCATAACTCCATTCAACCTTGAGCGAAGGTATAAGAGTTTGATGAAGTATTTCTCTGCTTAACAACTACATTAATAGCCTCCAAGATGATAGGACTGTTTGACACCGAATTTATCAGTTTGAAAAAATCATCTTGCGGTGTTGTATTCGAATGTGCCTTTTTATTATTGTCTATGGATCTCGAAGAAATTGACTGTTATCATTGGTTAGTGAACTATAATCTGTTTGAGTATGATAAAAGCTTGTGGAGTACTACATTACGTTACATAAACAGACTGGGATTCTATGATAGAGTGATTACACCACTTAATAATGCTGGTCAGGAACTGAGAAATGTCCAGGAGGAAGTCGGTGAAATTTGCAGCTTTTTCGGAGTTGAAGCGCTCTACGTAAAGGGCAATGTACCTACAGATAAAGTTTTAATTCAAAAGTGTGATCCTAGGATTCCACTTTTCAATCTAGAAGAGTTTAAGTGTCCTAAATTTGAGGGGGGCTATCACCGTCCTGAAGACGAGGTTAGGTTCTTCGCACAGTGGATACCTAAGAACATACCTGATCAGGATAAATCCATAAGACATGTTAAAAACCATCCTATATCCTGGGACCATCGTTTGTGGATGTTTAAGAGTTAATTATAATTACTGTTTTTATGTGAACATTTGTTGTTGTTTTTTGTTTTTTTTTTCTCAAAAAAAAAATATTTTAATAAAATTAAGAAATAAAAATATATAATGTTAAACCCTTACTGTTATTTGGAATCGTTATAGTACCAACTGGTTACTACCCAATACAAACATTGAGCAGTACGGAAACTCCTCGTTTTCAACAAAACTGGTTGTTTAGGGACCAATCAGGAGAGATATGCACCGTCGACATAGCTTTATTTCATTTTTTTAAGGTTCATTTAGTTGTGGATGTTTAAGAGTGAACTCTAAGTACTATTTTTAAGTAAACATTTGTTGTTGTTGTTTTTTTTTTCTCAAAAAAAAAACTTTTAATACATTTAAGCAATAAATATCTTTAAGCTTAACCCCTTCATGTTATTTAGAATAGTTCTATTCCCAACTGGTTCCTACACATTGCAAAACGTGAGCAGTACGAAAAATCCACGTTTTCAACAAAACTGTGTTGTTAGGGACCAATCAGGAGAGATATGCACAGTCGACAGTGCTTTATTTCATTTTTTTAAGGTTCAGTTCGACGCGGTTACGGGCGCGCACGTAACCCATCGGTTGTGGTTGTTTAAGACTGAACTCTAAGTACTATTTTTATGTAATCATTTGTTGTTGTTGTTTTTTTTTCTCAAAAAAAAAAATATGTTAATAAATTTAAGCAATATATATACTTAAGCTGAACCCCTTCATGTTCTTTACAATATTTCTATTACCCACTGGTTCCGACACATTGCAAAAAGTGAGCAGTACTAAAACCCCTCGTTTTAAACAAGACTGTTTTTTTAGGGACCAATCTGGAGAGATATGCACAGTCGACATAGCTTTATTTCATTTTTTTAAGGTTCATTTAGACGAAGTTTCGTGCGCGCGCGTAACGTCGTCTAAATGAACCTTAAAAAAATGAAATAAAGCTATGTCGACTTTGCATATCTCTCCTGATTGGTCCCTAAAAAACCAGTCTTGTTGAAAACGTGGAGTTTTCGTACTGCTCACTTTTTGCAATGTGTAGGAACCAGTGGGGAATAGAACTATTCTAAAGAACATGAAGGGGTTAAGCTTAAAGATATTTAGTTCTTAAATTTCTTTACAGATTATTATTTTTGAGAAAAAAAAACAACACCACCAAATGTTTACAGAAAAAGAGTACTTAGAGTTCACTCTTAAACATCCACAAACGATGGGTTACGTGTGCGCCCGTAACCTCGTCTAAATGAACCTTAAAAAAATGAAATAAAGCTCTGTCGACTGTGCATATCTCTCCTGATTGGTCCCTAAACAAACAGTTTTGTTGAAATCGTGGAGTTTTCGTACTGCTCACTTTTTGCAATGTGTAGGAACCAGTGGGGAATAGAACTATTCTAAAGAACATGAAGGGGTTAAGCTTAAAGATATTTATTGCTTAAATGTATTAACAGATTTTTTTGAAAAAAAAAACAACAACAACAAATGTTTACATAAAAATAGTACTTAGAGTTCACTCTTAAACATCCACAACTAAATGAACCTTAAAAAATGAAATAAAGCTATGTCGACTTTGCATATCTCTCCTGATTGGTCCCTAAAAAACCAGTCTTGTTGAAAACGTGGAGTTTTCGTACTGCTCACTTTTTGCAATGTGTAGGAACCAGTGGGGAATAGAACTATTATAAAGAACATGAAGGGGTTAAGCTTAAAGATATTTATTGCTTAAATGTATTAACAGATTTTTTTTTTTAGAAAAAAAAAACAACAACAACAAATGTTTACATAAAAATAGTACTTAGAGTTCACTCTTAAACATCCACAAACGATGGTCCCGTGATATAGGATAGTTTTTAACATGTCTTATGGATTTATCCCGATCAGGTATGTTCTTAGGTATCCACTGTGCGAAGAACCTAACCTCGTCTTCCCCTTCAAATTTAGGACACTTAAACTCTTCTAGATTGAAAAGTGGAATCCTAGGGTCACACTTTTGAATTAAAACTTTATCTGTAGGTACATTGACATTTACGTAGAGCGCTTCAACTCCGAAAAAGCTGCAAATTTCACTGACTTCCTCCTGGACATTTCTCAGTTCCTGACCATTATTATTAAGTGGTGTAATCACTCTATCATAGAATCCCAGTCTGTTTATATAACGTAATGTAGTACTCCACAAGCTTTTATCATACTCAAACAGATTATAGTTCACTAACCAATGATAACAGTCAATTTCTTCGAGATCCATAGACAATAATAAAAAGGCATATTCGAATATAACACCGCAAGATGATTTTTTCAAACTGATAAATTCGGTGTCAAACAGTCCTATCATCTTGGAGGCTATTAATGTAGTTGTTAAGCAGAGCAATACTTCATCAAACTTTTATATCTTCGCTCAAGGTTGAATGGAGTTATGACTAGTGAGATGAGTCTTAAAACCATCTGAATTCATTGTGGGGAGGAGTCATAAAACCCTTGGAAGTCATTGCGAGGGGAGTTATTGAACTCTCGGTAACTGATAAATTCTGTGTCATACTGTCCTGTCATCTTGGAAGTTATTAATGTAGTTGTTAAGTAGAAAAATACTTCATCCTCCTAGAATTATTTAAACTATACACAATTAGGTTAAAAATGAAGATATTTATGTAGAGTTTCAACAAGCTATGGTGTCTGAAAACCCAAATCAGCTAATTAAATATTCTAATTCATGATTTCAGGCATGTCTCTCCTGATTGGTCCCTAAAAAACCGGTCTGGCTGAAAACGTGGAGTTTTTGTACTGCTCACTTTTTGTAATGTGTAGGAATCAGTGTGGAATCCCCGCTCGTTTGGAAAGGTTTCAAGTTTTTCGTACTCCTCACATTTATAAATGTGCAGAAAACAGTGGGGGATCCATGCTCATTTTTAAAAAGGTGCCAAGGAAAGGCATGCAAATAGCATGTAGTTTCAAAACGTGTTTATTACTGGCTTACAAATATTTTCATAATTTCTTGAATGAATTGTACTCTATGCTTGTCCCAGAAACACGATGTGGCTTTCCCACTACTCCTCTAAGGCCGGTTATCGACACTACCAAGTTTATTGCATGTATTAAGTCAGTATTTTTACACAGTGGAACTATAAACACATAACTAATATCTCTAAAAAAGTGAAGATGGAGCATTTTAATAAAGTGTGTTCACATGATAGTGTTATTGTAGCATTGAATGCTGACAAGGAGACGTATTTAAACTATGAAATAAGTACAGGTGGTAGTACTATCGGATACGTATGCGTGCGTTGTCATGACAGTAAGGAATTGAATTTCTTTGGAGTACCAAAAAAATTCAACTCTTATGATGGTGGATATGCGAGATTGAGATATCCGGAGATGATTACGCTCAAAGAGAATGCCAACATAAAAATAATAGTTGATAAAGAGGGGCATCTTCTTGCTAGTGCTTGTGGTAACATGTTACCCAGTGTTAAACCATATCGTCAGCTTTCGGGTATTAGCATTCAAACAAAAGCAAAGACGAAAAGAAAGTCCTACTCTTCTACTAATATCATAAACCATATCCTGTCTACGTGCAGGAACTGTTACCTGTGTAAAAATAGTGTGATAATAGATAGTGAAATTTCTAGAAAAATAAAAAGGGCATTGGCAGAAAATATCACTAAGGAATATAAAGATGAATCGATGAAAAACAAAGTACCAGCAAACGTTACTGCCATTGATCAAACAGTCAATGAATACAAATAATACCAAAGACGAAAAGCATATTGACCCTGTCGATGACACACCTATTAAAATTGTGTATGAGTCAAAATGGAATAATGATTATTCTACTGATTACGAACTAAGAGAAGACAATAGCTATACTATCAAGAGAGTTCATGGTGACGCATTTTATGGAACAGATTCAAAATGTCCAAAGTTGTTCAATTCTACATGACATTATTTCATTAAAAATATAGTATACCTTACATTGTTATGTGTTCATTATTTTTAGAGTAAGCTAGCATATCGAACGTTTAGAATGTCTATTAAAAACATCGGAGATGTAAGAAAAGGATTTACATACATCATATATTGGATAGATAGGTTAACATAGAGAAAATCTAGGTATAAGAATGAATCAAGAAAATATATGAATGCATTTAAGGTATAGTATGAATTGCTTGCAAAAAACACTAAAATACTACTACTATTAACAACTCACTTCGATACAAATGAATCAAAAAAACATCTGATGTAGTCACGAATATTTTTTATCAAGAAAATATCTGAATGCATTTAAGGTATAGTACGAATTGCTTGCAAAACACACTAAAATAATAATACTAGTAAAAAATCACTTCAATAAAAAAAAATATTATTTTTTCTTTGAATTTTTTTATAAATAATATGTCTTAATTAATTTGTTTTTTTTTTTTATGTTATTGCAAAAAAACAAAAAGAAATATAAAAAAAAATTAAAAACACTAATAAAAAAAACACACAATGATTTATTCACAGCTATGTTTTGTAAATAAAAAATATTAATGAATATAAGGTATATTGTTACTGGCTTGAAAAAAAAACTAAAATATTACTACTAGTAACAACTCACTGCACTACAAAACCATCTTATTTTATCACATATAAGATTTATTAAGAAAATATCTTAATTAATTTAAGGTATAGTATGAATGTCTTTCAAAAAACACGAAAATACCACTATTAGAAACAACTCACAGCACTACAAAAACCTCTGGTGTAGTCACGTCTATGTTTTAACAAGAAAATATCTGAATTCATTAAAGTTATAGTATGAATTGCTTGCAAAAAACACGAAAATACTACTACTAGTAACAACTCACTGCACTACAAAACCATCTGATGTAGTCATGGCTATGTTCTATCAAGAAAATATGTGAATTCTTTTAAGGTATAGTATGAATGGCCTGAAAAAAACACGAAATTGCTACTACTAGTAACGACTCGCTGCATCACAAAACCATCTGATGTAGTCACGGCTGTGTTTGATCAAGAAAATTTCTGAATGCATTTAAGGTATAGTAAGAATGGATTGAAAAAAAAACTAAAATACTACTACTAGTAACAACTCACTGCACTACAAAACCATCTGATGTAGTCATGGCTATGTTTTATCAAGAAAATATCTGAATGAATTTGAGGTATAGTATGAATGGCTTGCAAAAAAAACAATAAATTGCTAATAATAGTAACAACTCACTGAAACACAAAACCATATGATGTAGTAACGGCTATGTTTGATCAATAAAATATCAGAATGCACTTAAGGTATATTATGAATGGCTTGCAAAAAAAAAAACGCGAAAATAATACTACTAGTAAAAATTCACTGCACTACAAAACCATCGGATGTAGTCACGTCTATGTTTTATCAATAAAAAATCTGAATGCATTTAAGATATAGTATTAATGGCTTTAAAAAAACACTAAAATACTACTACTAGTAACGACTCACTGCACTACAAAACCATATGATGTAGTCACTGCTATGTTATATCAATAAAATATCATACGCACCTATGAAAGGCTAAGAAATCCAGCTCAGAAAAGTAAAAAAAAATAGCAACCCACACATCCCAAATCATAGATTTCTTAGTCGTATGTTTACCCGAATATTTAACAAGTAGCATTTTTTCCATACCATCCATAAAACTCAATTCCTCCTAAAATTATTTAAACTAAATAGTTACCCCAGCCCTAGAAAGTTCGGTAAAACACGATAGCCTTATTTATAGTGAAGCATTCTCGTTAAATTGACAATACGCTCCAAAATATCACTTCTGTATTATACAGTACACTATCATCCCATCTCCTCCAAATCGCAAATCCCCCCCCTATTTCAACTGAATCGCTCCATGTAAGTGAACCCCTGTATAACCGAAACCCTGTACAACTGAACTCCCATGCAACTGAATCCTCGTGCTACTGAATCCCTCATGCAAGAAGAAGAAGAAGAATACGGAGAATTAATAGTCTTTTTGTTCACCATTATAGATGAATAAACGGATTTAGCCAATTGAATGAAGTCCTATTCCTACAAGTTAAGTTAGAATAAAAGAATCAGGTAACAATGCCCCCCCCATGTAACTGAATCCCAAGCTTCTGAACTCCTCCATGCAACTGAACCCCTCGTGCTACTGAACCCCCATGCAACTTGACCCCATTTAACTAAACCTCCGTGTAACTGTACTCTCCTTTAACTGAACTCTCAAGCAGTCGTATGTTTACCCGAATATTTAACAAGTAGCATTTTTTCCATATCATCCATAAAACTCAAATCCGCCTAGAATTATTTAAACTAAATAGTTACCCCTGCCCTAGAAAGTTCGGTAAAACACGATAGCCTTATTTATAGTGAAGCATTCTCGTTAAATTGACAATACGCTCCTAAAATATCACTTCTGTATTATACAGTACACTATCATCCCATCTCCTCCATCTCGCAAATCCCCCCCCCCTAGTTCAACTTAATCGCTCCATGGTAGTGAACCCCTGGATAACCAAAACCCTGTACACCTAAACTCCCATGCAACTGAATCCTCGTGATACTGACTCCCACATGCACGAAGAAGAAGAAGACTACGGGTTGGCGCGCGCACCCTCTCCCTGGATTCGCCCCGGCCAGTAAGTGGCAAGGGGCTGGGTTGTGGTGCGTAATTTCCTCTGGGACAGTGGGGAAAGCTGCCCCTCTCAGACCAATTTTTCACCCCCATCCCTAATTTTGCCCCCCCCCCTCCAACTGAAATTTAGTTTCTTCCAAAATGTTTTCAAAACTAAGAAAAGAAACTAGAGTATTTCACGTAAAAAAAATATATCAAACGTTACTGTCATTGATCAAACAGTCAATGAATCAAATACTACCAAAGATGAAAAGCATATTGACCCTGTCCAATAATTGTTAATTATTACATTTATCTTTTCAGTTTTGTGAGCTTCTGTTCAACTTCATTAGATCAAGTAGGTTTGATGATTTGTTCAACCATGTCCTATTCAACTAATTAACAGACAAAAAAACTGTTTGTACGGGGGCGTCGCAGAATAACATGATATTTCCTATATGTCTGTTAGAATAACATGGTATTTGCTATATGTCCCAGCAAATAACATGGTATTTGCTATATGTCCCGGCAATATAGTACTTCCTAGTCTACTCAAATCTATTGCGCAAATTTATTTCCAAAGTAACGAAGAAACTAAAAAAAAAAACCGGATTGGTCTCGAATTTTACACAGCTTAAATTTGAGTGAGTGGCGCATAATACATAAGAAACAAAATTCCACCCTCCTACGGAAATTAAAAAAATAAAACTCAACTAAATTCTCAAATTTAGAAAGCCTTATTTTCCACGGGGAGTATTTTACAGTGGATATTTTCCAGGGGGAGGGGGGGTGTAATTTCCAGGGGGATATTCACGGGGGGGGGGTATTCGCCTAGAACCCGTTAGGAGAGATACGATAATTTAAAGGATATGCAAAGAGTTCACCAACAGCTTTACTAGTAATTATTTCCATCCATAAACAAAACATAGGTGCCGGCTTGCACCAAGAAGATGGGAACATGATAATAACTATTACTATGTGGGTCTAGCTGATTCAGTAGGCTTAAAGTGGTCCAAAGTTACTAAAATCGAAAGAAACATGAAAAAATAGACTTTGTCTACAATTGCTCTATAGAACTGAAGGCAACGGATAGATTGAAGAAAATTTCTTGTGCCTGTCTTATTTTTAGTTTTAGTTTGTCAGTTATAAACTCAAGAGCTAAATTAACCTACATAACATCCCTGTAATTGTTTTTTGCTCCTTTAATTTTTGCAGTTGGTTCCAGGTCCCAATTTATACTAACAATTGAACTGAATTGAACAGATGGCAATCTCAATCCAAAAATCTAATCTTAAATACCTCATCTAGGGTATCAACCCACCTACCTTAGGTTAGGGTAAACAGGTTGTTAATGGAATAAATAAATGTCCTTTGATGTGTACAAGCTCTGGAATTCTACAGGAAGGGAACGATTACCGTGAGTGCCAAGTCACCGGGAGTGGACCTTAATCTCCAAAATGTATGTTTTAAAATGTTCAGAATTAACGAAACGGATCAAAAACAGGCTCCTGGTCACACTTGTTTTTTTTTCGTAGCTTACTCAAGGAAGTAAAGACAGAGAGAAGCAATTGTTTGGCAACGGTAACTCTGGCTTCCACGACTCAGACGAAACCTGGAATTAAACGAACCGGAGTTACAGCACACAGTGACAGTTGACCAGTCCCTCAGAAAGAGGCTAAAAGAAGTAGTAGCCACTGCCGGCACAGTTGAGTTACTGCACGATCAGAGTTAGATGTTCACATAAAAAGCCATGCGATAGAAACGGATTAGCTTCGTTCGTTGTCGTCGTTTATCTCGCTTTTTATTTGCTTCTCGTATTGCCTTTCTTGTCTGTTTTTCAGACCAAAACGCTGTTTTCCCTTTCCATTTAGGCTCTTCATTTTTATCATTTTCCAACCTCGATATTTACCAAAATAGTGAAACGACAGGCTCTTCATTTTAATTAATTAACTCACAATACAATACAAAAAAACATACAGCAGAACAAAAAAACGGATGATGAAACTCCGTTTTGCTTCCCGTCAGTCTTTTAGAGTGCGTTCTTACTGCTTTTCGTTAACTGGTCTTAAACCGTTTTAAACAGTGGTGGGAGATGGATGGCAAAAGTAAACGCAGAACTTCGTTTGTTTTGATGAATGTTATATAATATGTGTTTTTGAAATTTGTTCTATCTTTATATATATTTTTGCAGTTAAATGAATATTAAGGAGCTGCGACTTTGCGTTTTACCTTTATCATTCGTGAATCACTGTATGAGGATGGTGATAAAAAAAAGTTTATCCGCTAACTAAGACTCAATGGTCAAAGGCCCGGGGTCTGGAATTAGGCCATATTTCGTTTAACCGTCCTGCACTTAGTGGGCTACCGTATGGAGCGTGAAAGGGTGAGATAAAGAAGGGGTTGTTGAAGAAAAATGTCTTAATTAAACAGCTTTAAAGTTTGAACAAAATACGACTACACTTAGTTTCAACACCAAATATATTTCATAATTTTTTCGAGCTTCTAGTCAAGTGCTTCTGTTAGTCAAGTTTGAAAAAATTGATCGACAAAATTCTGTTTTTCTTTCCGGAATCGCATCTGGCTCCCGTAGATCTGCTCTCTGACCGTTTTGAATGTGGTACTTTATTCACAAATTGCTCAAACACCTCCAAAAACACAACAAAAAATAAAATAATTCTTACTGAAAATTACCCAATCTTGAAGCCATCTACCGGTTTTCTACTCAAAATTGCCAAGGTTTTACAGATTGTTTGAAAAAGAAAAGTGAAGACAATGGATGAGTTCAGATTCGACTTAAATTAAAAATGCTCTCTTGTGCACTTTTTGGTGCCTATAAAAATTGCTTGATAGAGAAAAACACTTTTTACACACATCACATTCAAACGGTTTCTCACCTGTATGCACCCTTTGGTGTATATTTAAATAGCATGCTTGAGAAAATCTCTTTTGACACGTATCACATTTATAAGGTTTATCACCTGTATGCAGTCTTTGATGTCTAGTTAAAGAGTATTTCGAGAAAAATCTGTTCTGACACATATCACATTTAAACAGTTTCTTACCCGTGTGAACTGTTTGATGTTTATCCAAAGAACTTGAAGCACAATATCTCTTCTCACATACATCACATTTATAAGGTTTCTCACCTGTATGCAGTCTTTGATGTATTTTTAAAGAGTCCGATCGAGAAAAACACTTTTTACACACATCACATTCAAACGGTTTCTCACCCGTATGCAGTCTTTGGTGTATATTTAAATAGGACGCTTGAGAAAATCTCTTTTGACATATATCACATTTATTATGTTTTTTCCCTGTATGAATTTTTTGATGTCTTTCCAATTTTGAATGTAAGTGAAATCTTTTATCGCATATACTGCACTCATAGTATATTTTGCACTTTCCCCTATTCAAGCCAATATTGGAATTTGAAGCTTCCTTAGGTGTATTGGTATTGCTCGATGACGTATCTGCAATTCCTACAATAAAAAAGGGGGGATAGAAAGTACCTAAAACGCTATAATAGGACTTCCTCAATCATATATCCCTAAGTAATCACAAAAAAATCAGACAAATTAAGGATTTTTTTACACCAAAACGAGAGGCTTGAACAGATTCAGGTCTATTGATATAAGCATTATAAAAATTAAACTACTAAATGTTGTATTTACAAATTTTGCGATTCAAATAGCAAAATATCCCTCTGTTAAGAAAAAAAAAAGAAGAAAAAATTGTACTTGCAATTAATTAAGCTTTAGGTTAAAGGTGGATCTAAGGATCTAAGAGTTTGTCTTTATTTGCTTATACTTTGAGCAAAATACCAACGGAATAAAAAAAAAAAAAAAAAAAAAAAAAATCTGGAGAATATAACCACCTTTCTTACATAATTCCATTTAAAAAAGCTAGTACACTAGTACCAACTCTGTATTCCTGAATCTCTGAAAGCTTGTAATTTATTTGAAGTAGTTGGAACTTGATTATATTATATATACGAGTATACACGTAAAAATAACTGATCAGCCAATTAGCAGTAAGAACAAAGAAAAGGCAATTAGCACCCTGAAGCAGTTGGAACTTGATAATCTTATATATATGTCTCCGGCTACCCGGCAGGCTTTTATGCCCGGCAACAGCTAACCAGCAGGCTTTTAAATATTGATTCTCAGTGTCGCTTATCTTCTAACCAACGCTCTTGTCCCAGTGAATCAGCCGGTTGATTTACATCATTCAAGTTACGGAATTGTTTATGGAACTCTTTAGAAATCAAGTGACGTCCTATAAAACGCCAAACCAATTCATTTGGAAATTGTGGAGGTGACAATTCAAGTAAGCAAGCAGCAGCCTCCAAATGAGTCACCTTTGTTGACTATTCATTTCTCGGGACCATGTAAGACTCTACAGTGAATAAATACAAATATGTAGGGTTCCAATAACTTTTAATTAACACTTGCATAGTTTACTGCATCTTTATTTCTCTGTTCTACATTCTTATTTTTTATTTATTCTGATCCCTATTAAGAGATGTCTTGTAACCGCTGTTTCTTTTGCTTAACTTTCATTTTTGACTACTCGGAAATTTCACTACCACTTATCTTTTAAAGGCATATTTATTTGTTCTTCATTATCGTTTATTATAACTCCAGAAAATTTGTTTTTTCAATGCCCTTCACCTTAGCGTCTCAGGATGGTCTTGTCATATTTGATGGTCTTGGTTGTTCATTTTCACCCGTGAATTTATATCTCAGGTCTTTTTCTTGATCTTGTCTCATTTGATAGTTCAGTTTGTTCATTTTGAGCAATTGACCACCCCCATGCCTTCTCAAGACCAGAACAAGATCTGAACTTTACTGAAAACATAATAGAATTTAAAAATTTTCAAGTTTTGACAAAATATTTGAAACATACCTTGACAGTCAAAAGCTATGGCACCTGATTCTTGGTTGTCAGGTTGAAGTTTACAAGGTCTTGAAGAGCCAAGAAAATTACTCAAAGGAACATCTTTATGTTTAGGTAACAAAAGAAGGTTTGGATCACCAAAAACCTCCTTATTGTGACTTGGTAAAGCATCTTCAACTTCTAAAACAAAATGAAAATAAAATAGACATAAAAAAATCAACAGTAAAGCTTACTGAACAAATTCAACAACTTTTTGTTATACATTAGCCGAGACAATTCATAATAACAAGCAGCACAATAGAACTCTGAGTTTTCAGGCTCTTCGTATTTTTAGTATTTGCTTTACCCCCCCCCCCCCAAGACCATTTCGTATGGAAGAAATTGTGGTTGATACTTCGGAGGTGGCTAATTCAAGCAGAGTATGATATTTTGAGTATCATTTTTAAGAATTGAAAACGACAGGTCAACCAGCCACCCCTCCCACACCCTCTTTGGCTGCTTTCCCTAAAAGGACAAAAATTTCGATACAGAGATTATGGTCAAAATGATAGAACGTTCCTACCACTATACCTCTACCTGTGAGATACCCCGCCATAATCTTCAGACCAAGGGCTATAAGTTATACAAGTTGTCAAATGTTAACATATTGATTTTGTTATTTCGAAAGGGAGGCGTGTTTTATCCTTGATCTGGAAAAAGGCTATGGGTGTATAAGTCAAAGTTTAAAGAAATAAAGAAACAGTATGTGCATGCAAATTGACAAAAGGGCGTATCAGCAATATTTTAGCAACAGCATATGGTATTAAATTGAAACTGTCAAGGAAACAACTACTAATATTGCTACTACTATTGAAATCAAACAGTTCGTGGTAACGAACTGTAAGTAAGGAGCGACCCGGCTCAATGGTAACCGAAACTCTAAAAAGGGGATTTTGATACCAATAGATACATCAAAAGAATCAGATTTTAATGTTGATTTCAAGTATATAAGTTTCATCAAGTTTATTCCAATCTATCAAAAGTTACGTGCCTTATAAAATTTGGCTTTTTTTATAAAAAAGGTGGAAAGACCCCCTAACAGTTATAGAACCTTAATGAAACTTTCACTATCATATTCAGCGTATCAGATAACCCTACTGTAGAGGTTTCAAGCTCCTATCTACAAAAATGTGGACTTTTCCATTTTTTGCCAGAAGAAAGATCACGGAGGCGTGTTTATTTGTTTGTTTGATTTGTTATTTTTCCCCAGGGGTGATCGTACCTACCCAGTGGTCTTATAATATCATAGGAGGGATCATTCAAACGGAAATTTAAAGTTCTAGTGCCCCTTTTAAGTGACCAAAAAAAATGGAGGGAAACTAGGCCCCCTCCCACGCTCATTTTTTTCCCACAGTCACCCGATCAAAATTTTGAGAGAGCCATTTTGTTCAGCCTGGTCGAAAATATGATAAAAATGTCTTTTAGGATGACTTGATCCCCCAAAGTCCCCAGGGCGAGGGCTGACAGTTATGAACTTTACTCAATGTTAACATATAGTATTGGTTATTGGGAAGTATACAGACTGTTTCAGAGGAGATTTTTTCTGGTAGGTGGGGGAAGGAGAGGGTCGGGGGTAATATGGACGGATCTTTCCATGAAGGAAGTTTGCAGGGGGGAAGGGACATTGCTATGAAGGGGGCGCCGGATTTCCCAGCATTATTAAAGAAAAAGATCAGGAATTAAATAAAAAAAACAAGTTTTTCAACTGATCAACTGATTGTGATTAAGAGGTCATTTTTAAAGAACTGGAAACAAAAATTCGAACTATAGTTTAAAGAGCAGGGTCTTGACTAGGGGGCGAACCCCCTAATATACGTGTTAAAAATTTATGAATATAGAAGTACATTACTTAAGTTAATTCTAAGTTAAGTATATTTATTACTAATAAAAAAGTTCGTAAATAAAATTAAACAAGTTTCGAGAAAGCAATTTAAACAAATATAATATGAAAATTTTGTTTTAATTATAAATGTACGGTGAGCCATAATCAAAACCTGCATTAATTCAAAAACGTTCAAAAATTAAATAAAAAAAACAAGTTTTTTAAACTGAAAGTAAGGAGCGACAATAAAACTTAAAACGAACAGAAATTATTCCGTATATGAAAGGGGCTGTCTCCTCCTCAACGCCTCGCTCTTTACGCTAAAGTTTGACTGTGTCTCATAAGTTTATTTTTAAAACAATAAAAAACTTTAGCGTAAAGAGCGAGGCGTTGAGGAGGAGACAGCCCCTTTCATATACGGAATAATTTCTGTTCGTTTTAAGTTTTATTGTCGCTCCTTACTTTCAGTTTAAAAAACTTGTTTTTTTTATTTAATAAATCAAAGAGTTTAGGTTCATTCAGTTCGTAAAAAGGGCATCCGCGTAATATCCAAGGAAAAACTAAAGGTATTACGTAGGAATGCACCAATGTCCGCTCGTCAATGGTTTACGGTATTAAGGTGAAACTTTCAGGGATTTAACGAATGCTACTACTTCTACAACTGAGCTAAATCAAAGGAAGTTGATTTATACTCTCAGAATGGCATAGATTCAATATCCTAAGAATAGGACAGAGTATAACTTTCAGGAAAAACTGAGGAATATAAGAAACTAAATCAAAAGATAGTATGTGAAAGAAAATTGACAAAAACGCGTAGATGAAATTTTCCATGAAAAGCTAGAGGTATTACAATGAAACTTTTATAGCATCTTTTTAATGATGTTGAAGTAAATAAAAAGATACTATGCCCTTCCAAGTTCCTCGAATGCTTGTACTTCACTCCACTGTAAATTATATATCATTTTTCGGAAATACTTTTTTCCCTAAAATTTCTAGAAAAATCTTAAGGATTTTGGGATTAATATCTTGGAAACTAGAGGAATAATGAGAATAAAACTTTCAGCAATACATCTTAGAAATTAGTTGGGTTAGGAAAACGAACCTCCAAAGAATAGATGCCAAGCTTCAATAATCACCTAGCAAATTGATGAAGATGTAATGTAATGAAGATAACCGGTATTTATTGATGTTTGGTACATGGTTCGTTCGATTACTAATGCCTTAAGCTTCTTATGATTACTAGTAAATTAAGCTTGTTAGGATCTGTTGTATTTGTATATTTTTGTTGGATCCAATGCTTCAAACTATTTACTAATTGGCTTTACTATAGAAGAATATTTTTAGAAAGATCAATTAGGCTATGCTATTGTGTTGTATTTACCCATTCAGTTAGAATACTGAAAATAACATTGTTTTTTTTCTGATTTGAAAAACATTACTTTTCTATCTTTATATCTACCTGTTCTCACTGTTCTATATCTGTTCAATGGAAAAGAGTTGTACAGCCCCCAACGATTAAAGATTGAAAAACCTGACTCAATCGGTAAATGGGGCGGTACAAGTGTTTTGTTCTGCTTTCAGTGTAAAAGGACAATTTTTGTATTTTCACTCTGAGATCCAGTGTGGCAATTAAGGAGAGATAAGGAGAGATAAAGAGAGATAAGGGGTATTAAGATCAAAATGATCTTAATACTTAAATAACAACTAAAATAATAATCATTAAAAACCACCTTTTCTAGGAATGAATAAATCTAAGATGGGGGAAAATACATTGGCGTTCTGATGCCCATGGTGCCCCAATCATACATTTCTCTGCCACGACAATGCCCTAGATAGAGGTACCCTCGCGATATACATTTAGAGTGGAAATAAGAAATTTCCACCATTTTCTAGAGCGTTTTCGGGGCAAGTTAGATGGGCTCTGGACTGTATAATAAGAAAAAAAACATTGCTAGAAAACTCACTTTCATTCTCACGAATATTTGATTCAAGCTCAGAAGGCTTGAAATTTCGACTAAGCTGTTCAGATACGCCAGGCGAAATCACCAAAGAAACATCTTCATGTTTGGGTGATAAAATGGGATATTTCCTCATATTATTATAAGGATAATACCTTATATATATATATATATATATATATATATATATATATATATATATATATATATATATATATATATATATATATATATATATATATATATATATATATATATATATATATATATATATATATATATATATATATATATATATATATATATATATATATATATATAATGCTTTTTTGACAAAAAATTCAATTTCGGCAACCATTCTGTGATAGGAATTTTGAAATAAAATTCTATTCTACTATGTTTGTCTTTTGTGATATTAAACTAAAAAAACAAGTTTTTTAAACTGAAAGTGAGGAGCGACATTAAAACTTAAAACGAACAGAAATTATTCCGTATATGAAAGGGGATGTCCCCTCCTCAACGCCTTGCTCTTTACGCTAAAGTTTTTTATTGTTTAAAAAAATAAAGTTGTGATACAGAGTCAAACTTTAGTGTAAAGAGCGAGACGTTGAGGAGGGGACAGCTCCTTTCATATACAGAATAATTTCTGTTCGTTTTAAGTTTTAATGCCGCTCCTTGCTTTCAGTTTAAAAAACTTGTTTTTTTTTTTATTTAATTTCTGATCGTTTTTTAGTTAATGTAGCTTTTATTTTGGCTAACCGTCATTGAATAAGTAAACAAAATTTGCATAAAATTTTTACTTTTCTTTTGCTAAATGGATGTCCTTACAAATTAACTTTCGTAACTAACTTCTATATTCGTATATTTTTCTTCTGGCAAAAAATACGAAGTTGCAGATTTTTGCAAATATGAGCTTGAAACCTGTGTAATAGGGTTTTTTGATACGCTGAATCTGACGGTGTGATTTTCATTAAAATTCTTTCACTTGTAGGGGATGTTTCCCCCCTCTTTAAAAAATCGGGTTAATGTTCTCAGGCTCGTAGCCTTTGATGAGTAATACTAAACTTCATAAAAATTATATATTTAGATTCAGCATTATAAGCCCATTCTTTTGATACATTTATTGACATTAAAATTCTGTTTTTAAAAGTTTCGATTACTATTGAGCCGTATCTCTTGTTTTTTTATTGTTTTTTTTATTACGTATGTGTTATTACGTATATGAGGGGATTCTCCCCTTAGTCAATACCACGCTCTTTACGTTAAAAGTAAAAAAAAATTTTTATTCACAAACCCCTGAATCACAAAGGTTGTTTAATTAGAATAGATAGCTCGTTTGAAAGCACTAAAAAAAAAACTGTAGCGTAAAGAGCGAGCTATTGACTTGGGGGAGAACCCCCTCACATACGTTATAATTTCTGTTCGTTTTAAGTTCTAGTGTTCCTTCTTACTTTCAGTTGGAAAAAACTTGTTTCTTTTTATTTAATTTCTGATTGTTTTTTAAATAATGCTTGGAAATCCGGCGCCCCCTTCATAGAAATGTCCCTTACCCCTAAGAAACATCCTCCACGGAAAGATTCTCCAGAGTAAACCCCTCCTCTAGCCCCCCCTCCAGAAAAAAAATCCTTGCTGAAAAGGTCTGTATACTTCCCAATAACCAATAAATAATGCTGGCAAGTCCGGCGCCCCCTTCATGGCAATTTCCCTTCCCCCATGGAACCTTCCTTCATGGACAGATCCTCCAACATAACCCCCGACCCACCCTTCCCTCCCACTACCAGAAAAAAACCTGAAAACTTCTGTATACTTCCCAATAGCCAATACTATATGTTAACATTGGGTAAAGTTCATAACTTTTAGCCCTCCCCCTGGGGACTTCGGGGGATTAAGTCATCCTAAAAGACATATTTATCATATTTTCGACCACGTTGAAAAAAATGGCTATCTCAAAATTTTGATCGACTGACTTTGGGAAAAAAATAAGCGTGGGAGGGGGCCTAGTTGCCCTCCATTTTTTTTTCACTTAAAAAGGGCACTAGACATTTTAATTTCCGTTCGAATGAGCCCTCCCACGATATTCTAGGACCATTGGTTCGATACGATCTCCCCTGGGAAAAAAACAAACAAAAAAAACAAATAAACACGCATCTGTGATCTTTCTTCTGGCAAAAAAAATGCAAAATTCCACATTTTTGTAGATAGGAGCTTGAAACCTCTACAGCAGGGTTCTCTGATACGCTGAATATAATGGTGTGATTTTCATTAAGGTACTATAGCTTTTAGGAGGTCTTTCCCCCTATTTGTGAAAATCAGCCAAATTGTCTCAGGCGCGTAACGTTTGATAGGTAGCACTAAACTTGATGAAAATTATATTTTTGAAATCAGCATTCAAATCTGATTCTTTTGATGTATCTATTGGTATCAAAAACCCGTTTTCTAGAGTTTCGGTTACCATTGAGCCGGGTCGTCCCTTACTTACGGTTCGTTACCACAAACTGTTTGATTTTTTATCAAACAGATTAGTCTTTTCTTGGACGATAGTTTGTTGTTTTAATTTAAGGTATATGTTTTACTCGATTAGATCTATCTCATTAGATCTCTCTATTAACTCAATTAGATCTTATATTATTATAAGGAAATAGAAGGATATTTCCTTATATTAATAGGATATTTCCAGTTATATCATTAAGCTCAGTGAAAATAAGTTGTTTTGTTTGGTTTATTGATGTTTGTCTCGATATTTTATGTCTGATTTCGTTTGTTTAAGATCATTTGTGTTTTTCGTTCGTTGATGTATTTTATTTTGTATTTTTTACTCCTCAATTTTGAAGGAAATAAATAAATTATGAACAGAGTTAGAAGAAGGATTGAGGGTCAGAAGCCTACCCAACTTGGCATTAACGATTCGTAATATAACTCTGACTCTAGTTTCTCCATAATATAACCAGTTAATCTCTATAATAGACATGATACGGCCACTTCAAGGGTCTGGCCTCATTAAGCACCCTTCACCCTATGGCCTAAATCTCATCTCGCTCCCCACAGAGGTATGTCTCTTTTGATAATTCAGTTTAATGGAATACCAAAAGGGCAGAGTTTCGCAGGATATATTCTGATCTAGTATGTTACTGTCGTACGTTTTATTAGAAAAAAAAACAAATGTCGCATCAACATTTTGACAAACGAATAGAGAGACTTCAAACTGGACTTATTAGGAATTTCATAAACACATATCCCAGGGTTAGGAAACATGAAATTAGGAGATACAGAATGTATTGACTCAGACAGAAAGGATGGGCTGAATAGGCCTGGAAGAGGGCTTATTTTGAATAAGTAAGCAGCTAAGTCATGCTCACACAGGAAACCTCAGAATAATAGTTCTAGTTGCTCATTTTATGACTATAAAGTTCAAGGTATCAGTCGTAGTAGTATACGCCTCTGTAAATCGAACTAATGGCGATACTGGTGATATACCGTCAGTAAATTGTAATATATTTAAAATACAAAAAATAAAGTTCCTTCTTTCTAAAGATAATTCCGATTTCCTCTAATTAAGTTTAAATCTAGTTTCAAAAAAGAAAAGTTCTTAATAAGCAAAAAGAGAAATTGTATTTTAGCTTCAGTCAAACAATGACTCTATTCGGTTTGAATTTCGCTAAGATAATTGGCAGTACAAAAACTACTAAACACAATGTTTCGCAGGAAGTCTAAGTTATAAGAGCAGTGTGACCGTTTAAATCATCGAAATATTTAAAACAAATCATTGGACAGATAGTTCGCATAATATAGTGAATTTGCGAACATAATTAATAAATAGCGGCCCCCTTTACAGGACTTGGGCCAATTGTGAGTCAGCTCTTAGAGCGCAGGACAAAAACTGTTTTATAGTGTTGTAAAAGTGCTTTTTTGGAGGAGGAGTAGATCAGAACTATTTCGGCGTTCAGGCATTGCAATTCAGTCATTGTTATCTCAGCCACTATGGTTGCCAGTTAAAGTGAACCACTGCTGTACCCCTAACATGTAAGTCACAATAAAACTATCGCTTTTCTACTTGTGTTTATTTTATTTTATATGTCTGTATCTTGTCACACGACAGGTAATCAGTTCGTATACCTCCAAGGTAGCGCTCCCAGGGATCTGATTTCAACATAACATTAGAGGTAATTGATTTCAAGATAACTCAAGGAAAAGAGGTTACATTTATATAGTTACACATTTTATTTTCTCTCAAAGATTGAGGGTGGCGCGGTCATAAATTTACCTTACTCCCCATTGCTGTGGCGCGATCATAAACTTAATTTTATCATTATTTTTATAGCTTGCCTAGGCTATTAAGTAGCTTAAAAAAAATCACCCCGGAAGAACTGGCAAGATCGGTACACCGCTTTAAGCCATAATATTACATATGGCGCAGTCGGAAATTGGAGAAAATCATGCGAACTAATTAGACTATAAACTTTGTAATTTAAATTTAATTATTGGAGGGATATAGACACATAAAAAAAGTGATTAGGGGTATAACCGCTAAGCTATTACAGAAAAACCCTTTAAAATATCTCATAGAAGATGATTCTATTAAGATTAAAAGGCCAGGCCTTAACCTTTCTAAAGCAAATTGAACGTACTATAGGTGATGACGCCAACTTGCCAATAAATACGGTGGACAAAATTGTTAACGGCATTTAAAGATAGATTTATTGAAACCAGTTCTACACATAAATTAAAACACGGGATGGTGTGCTTTGACCATTCACAAAATATAAGAGAATATCTTGATAATATACGGATTTCATTAGAGGCAAAATACAGAAAAGGTTCAGGAGAACGGTATGAAAAAGTCATACTAAATACCCTTTTGCAAGGACTACACCCAAAACTATATAGAATGGTAGTATCCAAAAATATTCAGACGTTGGATCTTGCAGTTCAGGGGGTAGAGCGATTGATCGAAGTTGATACTATGGTGGCTAATCACAGTAAAGCAAAAGTAAATAGCCTAGGCGATTCAAAAGCAATCTTGACCTTCAAGGGCGATCAGGCGTCTCCCAATTTCTTTTCAAGGGATAACTCCCCAGTGCCACAAAGAAATAAAACGCAAGAACCCGCTAGGCAAAAAACAGTATGGTTTCAGCCCGTCAAAAAATTTAGTTATAAAAATAACCCTACAATAATAAGATGCTATATTTGTAATCGACCTGGGCATCTCTCGAGAGAGTGCCGCTATGTCCCCAATCACACATCAAGAATTGCTGTCGGTAGTACGCAAAATTATGGCAACCATTTGTTCGGAAGAACAAATTTTAGCACCGGTGGTGCACAAGACTATAGCCAGGAAAGATTGCGGCAATCAGTACCTTACAACGCATACCAACCAAATTTCTACAATCCTACCCCCAATAGACAAATTAATTACCGATTTGAAAACCCAAATACTCGCCAAAGGCAATATTATGCGAGAGTGGTATATAGAGATCCCGAAAATTTGCCGACGAGAAATACAAATTTTTCAAGCCGACGGCAATTAGTTAATTGGCCGACGGGAAATGAAGATTTTTCAAGCCAACGGCATTGACAGTCAGCGCCAGCCGGCACTGACGCAAGAAATCCAAACTACAGTAATAATACATGGCGAAGGCAGACAAATGTAAATCAATTAGATATACCTACGGAATCTCACATGTCTGAATATCTATTGCAGGCACCAGCGCATGAAATAAATCCTCAGGGAAACGCGTCAGGCCCCTCAGAAGAATAAATTGGACCCAGAGGGTGCCCAGAATATTTAATAGGTCCAAACCAATAGTAGTACCGTCTTGTAGTGATAGTAATAACAAGTTACCTATATTTAATGATTTTTGCGTAGCAAATGTTTACTTTAAAGCCTTAATTGATTCTGGTGCTACTGCGAACATCATAAACTCATGCGTATTTAATATGATGCCTCCGCATATTAGGCGACAAAGAAATTTTAATAATCCCAATTAACTAGCGTGACAGTGCATACATTGGATGCAAGAGGTTCAATTCGCTTAGATGTAAAAAGGAATAATAGAATTTTTCCGACAAATTTAATAATATGCGATAACTTTCCGTAGGAAGCCATAATCGGCGCAAATATTTTAAGGTCTAATAGAGTACTATTAGACGTGGCAAACGAAAGGCTTGTCTACCCGGCTAAGGTAGGCGAAGGAATTTCTACCTTAAGAAACTGTAACAGAGGTTACGAAGACAACGTAACAGTGAATAAAATTTCTAGCGGTACAATGTCGCAATCTTTTGAACCTCATGTCTCACAAGCAAGGAATGGCATAACCAAAAATTCGTTCAGTTATTCTGAGAGACATCGTAGAGATGAAGTAAATTTAAATAATAAGTGTATTGAATCTGCAAAAATAAAAATAGGAGATATGCGACAGTAAAGGTCAAACAAAATAAAGAAAAAAGCGGAATTATGGAAAAACATAGTAAAACCCAACGTCACGCCGCAATGACGCAGCATAGCGCCAGTATGAATCTAATAGACAATGAAAATAAAGAACAATATTATGGATTCGCGATACGGAAAAACAAAGATCCCTCCCAAAACAATGCAAAGAATTCAAATATCACAAATGATTGAACAAGTGGATAGCAAATCTGAAATATGGTTTGCGATCCCGTCAAATGAAATTCCCGAAAATCTGCTATGCGAAGAACAGATTATAGCTTACAACAAAGGAGGAGGTTTTATTTGGGTAACTAATAAACATGAAAATGATACAATTACAATATAAAAGGGGACATGTTTAGTCCAAATCTAAGTTATCTCGGAAAATGATTTAAATAAATGGGATAATTCTAAAAGGAACCTAGTTAACGGCATTAAAACTCTAATAACAAATACCCTCTAACTTAATCACATAAACAAATTTAATATGGATCATTTTACGGACTTAGATCTTAAGAAAAAATTATGCGAATTATTATGGAATTTTAAAGATGTATTTTCCGCATCTGAAGATGACATCGAACTGATACAATTTTATGAACATTAAATTTTAACGACTGCTAATCCTGTAGCGAAACAACCATATCGTGTGCCGTATAAGCACAAAGAATGGTTAAAAAATAAAATCCATGAATTAGAAAAAAAATGAAATTATACGCCCAAGTATAAGTCCGTATAGTGCACCAGTGATCTTGGTACCAAAAAAGAATGGTGATCTTAGACTTGTAGTAGATTATAGAGCCCTTAACAAACAAATAGTTAGTGATAAATTTCCTTTACCAAGAATAGATGAAATTTTTGACTATTTCATGCAAAAACAAAATCTTTACTTCTTTGGATCTTACCCAAGGTTACCACCAAGTGAAAATAGCCGAAAAAGATGTCCATAAAATTGCATTTTCTACGGCCGAATGTGGTTCATACGAATATTTAAGAGTACCTTTTGGGCTTAAAGACAAGTTCAAGCGCACTATGTAGACCATTATTGCATCTATTTAGAGGATTAAAAAATATCATTCTTTTTGTTGATGATGTCATATGCGTGGGAGAAAACGCTGAACAACACTTAGAAACATTAGCTAAGGTGTTCGAGAAATTCAGACAGGGCAACTTAAAATGCCGGCCTGAAAAAGTAAATTTATTTCAACCAAAAAATAAATATTTAGGAGTAGTGGTGACGCAAGGAGAGATATCTCCAGACCCTGATAAAATAAAATGTGTTGAAAACCTCAAACCCCCAGAATTATGAAAGAATTTAGAGGAATTCTAGGTCTTACAGGCTAATTTAGAAAATTCGTGCTCAATCACACTCAAATTGCGAAACCCATCACGGAGTTAACTAAAGGGAAATCCCAAAATGTTATCTGGTCCAAGAAAGCTAAAATTTCCCTAAATCGTCTCAAACAGGTACTCACTTCTGAACCAATATGATCACTTCCTGATTTCGAAAACGGACAATTTGTGGTCACAACCGATGCTAGTTCAAAGGGCATTGGCGCTATTATTTCGCAAATAATCCCGGTAGAAAACCCTAATCCTCTAGAGGATTAGGGTTATAGAAAAATTTAGGGTAAATAGAAAAAGTTATATGCTATTCGAGTAGAACTTTATCAAAAGGCGATAGTAGTTATTCCCCACAAACTTAGAATTATTATCTATAATCCACCACTTGGACATATTTAGACACTATTTAATCGGTAGAATTTTTATACTACGATCAGACCATGAAAGCTTGCAGTACCTGCGCACATTTAAGAACCCCACGGGAATTCTAGCTAGATGAATTATGAAAATCCAAGATCTAGATTACGAATTTGAATATTTAAAAGGTAAACAAAATGCAGCTTGTGACTTTTTGAGTAGATTCCCAGAAAATATGCCGTCGGAAGCCGATAAAAACGAAGTTAACACTATCAATGCTAAGAATCAAAATGATAATATTATTTGATTTATTAAAGTTATAAAAGTAAAAACATTTATATTTTTTTTTCAAGAAAGTGCAAATTATGTTCTGGCCTTGAGAAGGCATAGGAGTTTTGAGCCCTAATCATGTTAATTTCTGCTTGTATTGAGTTTGACTCGGTTATTTATTATAATTTCTGTTCGTTTTGGGTTTCCTTTATTCATCGATGCTGATTTGTGGTAGCTTCACACTTGGTAGATTATTTGATTTTATTTTTAATCATTTTGGGTTTAATGGAATTCATTACTTTTCATTAAAAACTTATTTTGAGGAAATTTTTTTTAATTACTTCCTGTTCGTTTTATATTATTGACATAGTTTTTTCAGGTAAATAAAAATTTCAAGATAATAATAGTTTAAATCTTTTCATTTTTTTAAGACTTTATAGTTTGGCCTGCTATCTATATGCTGGAGAAAATTTTTCAGCAATTTTTAATAACATACACCCTTTTAAAAATCTGGACATAAATAGTAGTGTTTAATTTAGTTTCATACCTCCTCTGGTTGACATGACTAGAAAACTAGAAAACTTGATACCATTCGCAAGAAAACCTGTTTACTTTCATTGATAGCTTGGATAAACTTACGCTATTTTTATTTGGTTAAAATTTAAGAGCAGAAGTATCCCCGAAAGTTTGAAAATAATCCCCTCAGTCGTTCTTGGGATACTGCTGAGATGCCTAACTGGGAATTAACATTAACACAGTTAATTTTGATTTAATCTTAAGGCAACATTTAGTTTTTAAACATAATAGGCAAATGGAAGGGTGGGCGTGGGAGGGGGTTAGTTGCACTCCAATCACTTTCAACTATTAAAAAGGGCACTAGCCCTTTCTATTTACAATCGAATGAGCCGTTTTCGAAGTTCCCGCGACAATTCCTTCGATACAAAGTGCCCTGGTAAACAAAAAAAAAAAAAAAAAAAAAAAAAATGTACCCACATCGCTCTTTACTATAAAAATTGTTAAGCCATCCAATCACTTTCGACAATAAAAAAGGGCACTAGTCCTTTCAATTTCCAATCGAACCAGCTCTTTTTGAGTTTCTACGACAACGCTTTCTATAAAGACCTTATATGCCCCCAGGGCATAAATTACAACCCTTGCCCTGAGGGCTGTGAGGGTGCTGTCATCCTCAAAGACCTGATTTCCAGAACTTTCAACTACGTTGAACAAAATGGCTATTTGATAGGATGTGTTTGGGAAAATGGTTGGCGTGAGAGAGGGGTTACTTGCCCTCCAATCACTTTCGACTATTAAAAAGGGCACTAGCTCTTTCAATTTCCAATCAAATGAGCCCTTTTTGAAGTTTCTACGACAACGCTTTCTATAAAAAAAATTATATGCCCCCAGTGCTTAGCTTAAAACCTTTGCCCTGAGGACTGTGGGGGGAGTCTCATCCTCAAAAACATAATTTCCGGACTTTTTAACTACGTTAAACAATTTTTTTTATTTGATGTGTTTGGGGAAATGGTGGGTGTGACAGGGGTGTTAGTTATCCTCCAATCACTTTCGACTATTAAAAAGGGCACAAACTCTTCTAATTTCCAATCGAATGAGCCCTTACTCAAGTTTCTACAACATCACTATCTATAAAAAACTTTATATGCCCCCAGGGCATAACTTACAACCCCAGGGGTCGGCCGCAACGAGGTGCGCAAAAAAAGTGACTTTAGTTACTTGAGGACACCAAAAAAGTGACAAAACGTGACTTCTCAGAAGCCGTCAAAGCATAGGCAGATTGATTACACGGATCCCAATTACTACCGTAAGATCATCACTGGCCTTTGAGAGCCCAATAAGCTATGGACAGAAAGGCTGAAATCCTTATTTTTTTTCTTCAACTGATTTTATTAATTTAATTATACAAAACGATAACTTCGATAATTGTGCGACTTCGATTATGGTACTAGGAACGAAAACTGAACTTCGGTAAAGAAGAAACTTCAGTTATTGAAAAAGAAGCGTCAGCCACGACTAGATATAAGCAATCACTGGACATTATGTCATCACTTCTTTGACTTTTTCGAAAGGCGATCAATTAGTTTAGATTTTCTCTTCAGAACAAGTGCTTCAACCAATTCAGCATGATCTGCCCTTTCCCTTTCTTCGGAGCGAGCTTTTAATGCTGCTTCCAACATACTTTGAGCAAGATCAATGTTCAAAAAGTCCTTCTCTTCCACAGCTTTCTTCATTTGTTCTCCGGCCTCTCTCAGATGGGTATCGCCTATTTCCTTCTTCTGCTTAACCATCTCTTTTTTTCGTACAATGTCTGACTCTAGGTCCGCTATTTTCTGCTTCTTCCGCGCCATCTTCTGGATTCCTTGTTCAGCAACTTTCTTGTCAGCTTCAAGCTTCTCTCTCTCTCTGATTCTTCCTGTCTTTACTCAATAAGGTATAGTTCATAGCTGGCTCTAGCTGATCTAGCCAGACAAAGCAGCTTGTTTGTGATCAGCACACGCTTTGGTCTGTTCTCATAGTCGCGGAGCACATCCGTAACAAAAACCTTAGCATTCAGCGTCCGCTCTTCTGTACGCGCTTGAAGGCTAGTCATCAGCAGAGCTGACCGAGAAAATCCTCCCTCTACGTCTGCACTTTCATGACAGATTGACAGAGCCGCCCAGAGATCCGACCTAAGGCCTGATATTTGGTTTCACCAGATGGTGTTTTCAGTTCCAGGATCTTTTGCCAATAGCTGTCGATTCGAGGACTCTCCGTGGGTGGCGGCACGGGATCTGACTGTAATAACAACCATTCTCCCTGAATTGGGAAGGTTTAGGCAGGCAAGGCTTCGGAAAAACTAGTTGTTCACAGAGCATTTTGTCAGCAGGTACTGTACAGCAGCTTTGATATTCTTCCTGATTCTCAGGAAAGAAATTTTCCTGTCTTTCAGAATAGCTTTCGAAGAATCCAGAGCAGCCAGGACCCTTTCATTACACAAGGGTTGCTGTAGGTAAACATCTGCAGTACTATCTATGCCTTCAAAACCACCGAGGATCTGGAGATTGACATCATCAGCTGGCATAATCTGCCCCAATAGAACTGTGCATAATCATCTCAGCTCAAAGTGTACCACATGAATTAATGGCTCCTGTTGTTGAAATACACCAGTAAAAGCAGTGAAAGTTGCTGCAGAGCTTACAATGAACTCAATTTTGGCTTTCATTGTTTGCTTTTCGAATATTTTGCATTTGACATCAGGTACTTCAGACTATTTGTCTTTGGCATGAATTCTAGGAAATATTCTATCAATGCAGGCAACTGTTCGATCAAGCGGCATGCTGCTTCCCCTATGGTGAGCCATCTCGTGAGGACGTCCTTGACAAACTTATGCTGAGGAACTTTAACTTTCCGTTGACACTGGTTGAAATCGTCAGAACGAGTTGGCCATCCGCTGAAAAAATGGCAAATAGCGATAATCACATCAGAGCACTCCTCCCCAAGTTCTTGTAGCCCTTTCAGGAATGCATTATTCAATGCATGAATGTTGCAGGTTCCAATATTCAATAGGGCTTTTGATTACCTTTTTCTCTTTTCTGAGTCTACAATTAACAACACTTTCTTATTCACGGTTAGACCATCACTTGCAAGCATCAGCAATCTCTCAAGTGAAAGTCCTTATCTTCGATACTCTGCAGGATTTTCTTACTCAGATCTTCACTGGTTGCATGTCCCATATAATATGTCCGAAGATGCTGAGTAACCACTTGTTCCACTCTTTTGATCAGTATCGAATTCTTAATTGAAGTTCCTTTACCCCACCATTGTTTGTTGTTTCATCATATTCCAGCACAAAGTCAGATTTCTGGATGTCTTCAACTAGAATTTCTCAAAAGTACGGATAAATAGCCTCCGTCAGCAAGTATGTAATTTTTTAGCACTTAACAAGAAGCCTTCTGGTACAGCATCGGGGAACACTGTTCGAAACCCCTCGGCAATATGATCACAAGAAGCTGCAGCAAAAGAACTAGCAATAGTCCTTAAAACCCAAACTATCTCCGCCCTTGACGCTGCATCTTGCTCACAGAGCATTTCCAGATTCTTTCGTGGTACGCTATCGCCACTATGTGAGTTTGGGTGGTTTCCGGTTGAAGCTGATGCAGTGAGTCTCAACTGACGCTGGTTTAACATGGCAGAAGCATTCTTTTTGTGATCTTGTGCGGCTGCATGTTGAAGAAGGGTCTGGAACCCTTTCTGGCAACTGACTGTCTTTTTAATAACTTTACAGTAAAACGAGCTGTTATTGTCACTCCATTTTGTGCACCACTCTTTCACTTTATGCCCAGCGCCGTCTTCCCTACTGAGCCAGCTCTCAAAAAATTTTGTCTTGCCCATTATTTACAGCAACCTGAAATAAGAATGGGTTTTAGGACGTAATTCAAAAACACATAAAGCTAATACAAATACAAACTGAAAAAACAAATGAAAACAAGAATTTAATCTTACATTTTGACGTCCTCAGACCTGTGGGTATGCATGCCTTTTGCAGGAAATGGTCTAAAATCAAAGAAACGGGCTAACACTGAAAACATACAGAAGGAATCTTGGCCTAACGGTCAATTTGCTCAGCAGCCAGGCAAGAATGGATGCTAGGTGAACCAACGGCCTACAAAGAACCATAGGCAGTTATGGTATGGTAGAATTAATTCAATCAATCATCTTATTTGCAAGAGCCTATATCTTAACACACACACACTAACCACGTTTATCACAGCCATAGACATTGTGCGTCTTGAAATACAGTCCAAATTATCAAAAAAAGACTTACCTTTTTGTATAAATTATGCCACAGTTGACAGTCAACTATAACATACTGTTCCACCAAAAAAATTAGGTCCGAAACGTTGAAAAAAGTGACTTTAGTGATAAAATGACAGAAATAGTGACAAAAAGTGACAGGTCCCAAAAAAGTGACAAAAGTGATAAAAGTGACAGCGGCCAATCCCTGCAACCCTTGCCCTGGGGGCTCTGAGGGGGTTATCATCCTTAAAAACCCAATTTCTAAAACTTTTAACTATGTTGGACAAAATGGCTAACTAAAAATTTTGATTGGATGTGTTTGGGGAAATGGTGGCCGGCGTGAGAGGAGGGTTAGTTGCCCTCAAATCACTTTCGACTATTAAAAAGGGCACTAACCCTTTGAATTTCGAATCGAATGAGCCCTTTTTGAAGTTTCTACGACAAAGATTTCAATAAAAACCATATATACCCCCAGGGCATAATTTAAAACCCTTACCCTGAGGGCTGTGGGGGGAGTGTCGTCCTAAAAGATATTATTTCCGGACCTTTCAACTACTTTGAACAAAATGGCTATCTAAGAATTTTGATTGGATGTGTTTGGATAACTGGTGGGCGTGGAAGGGTTATTAGTTAATTTCCAATCACTTTCGACTATTAAAACGGGCACTAACCCTTTCAATTTCCAATTAATTGAGCCTTTTTTGTATAAAAACACTTTCTATAAAAACCTTATATGCCCCCAGAGCAAAGCTTACAACCCCCTTGCCCTGAGGGCTGTGTGTGTGTGTGGGGGGGGGGGGGTTGTCATCTTCAAAGACCTTATATGCTTAATATATAATTATAATTGATAAAATCAAGGAGAGGATTAGCCGAGAAAAAGGGAACTAGCCCTTTCAATTTCCAATTAAATGAGCCCCATTCGAAGTTTCTATGACAACGCACTCGCTCTCTATCAAAATTTTACCTGGATGTGTTTGGGGAAATGGTGGGCGTGAGAGGAGGATTATTTGCTCTCCAATTACTTTCAAATATTAAAAAGGGTACTAGCCCTTTTAATTTCCAATCAAATAAGGTTTTCTTTGAAGTTTCTACGACAACACTTTCAATAAAAACCTTATATACCCCCGGAGCAAAGCTTACAACCCTTGCCCTGAGGGCTCTGAGGGGGTGGTCATCCTCAAAGACCTACTTTCCAGAACTTTTAACTACCTTGAACAAGATAGATATCTCAAAATATTCATTGCATGTGTTTGCGGAAATGGTGGGCGTAAGAGGGGGCTTAGTTTCCCTCTAATGACTTTCAACTATTAAAAAGGGCACTAGCCCTTTCAATTTCAAATCGAGTAAGCCCTTTTTGAAGTTTTTACGACAACACTTTCTGTAAAAACTTTATATACCCCCAGGGTATAACTTACAACCCTTGCCCATAGGGCTCTGAAAGGGTTGTAATCCTCAAAGACCTAATTTCCAGAACTTTTAACTACGTTGAACAAAATGGATCTCAATATTTTGATTGCATGTGTTTGCGGGATTGGTAAGCGTAAGAGGGGGCTTAGTTTCCCTCTGATGACTTTCAACTACCAAAAAGGACACTACCCCTTTCAATTTCCATTCGAATAAGCCCTTTTTGAAATTTTTACGACAACGCTTTCTATAAAAACCTTATATGCCCCCATGGTATAACTTAAAACCCTTGCCCTGAGGACTGTAAGGGGAGTGTCATCCTCAAAGATATAATTTCCAGACCTAACAACTACGTTGAACAAAATGTCTATCTCAAAATTTTGATTGTATGTGTTTGGGGAAATGGTGGGTATGAGGGGCGGATTAGTTGCCCTCCAATAACTTTCAACTATTAAAAACGCCACTAGCCCTTTGAATTTCCAATCACATGAGCTTTTGTTGAAGTTTCTGCGAAAACACTTTCTATAAAACTTATTTGCCCCCAGGGCATAACTTACAACCCTTACCCTGCGAACTCTGAGGGGGGTATCATCCCTAAAGACCTAATTTGCAAAACTTTAAACTACGTTGAACTAAATGAATATTTCAAAATTTTGATTGCATGTGTTTGGGGGAATGGTAGGCGTGAGAGGGGGGTTAGTTGCCTTCCAATTAGTTTCAAATATCAGAAAGGGCAATAGCCCTTTGAATTTCCAATCGAATGAACCTTTTTTCAAGTTTTTGCGACAACGCTTTCTATAAGAAACGTTGAATGCCTCCAGGGCATAGTTTACAACCCTTGCCCTGAATACTTGGGGGGGGGGAGTTTCATGCTAAAAAATGTAATGTCCTGACCTTTTAAGTGCTACGAATATAGTTAATATCTTAAAATTTTGACCCGATGTGTGGGGACACGAGGGCTTTAGACAGGAGGTTACTATTCGTCCAATCGTTGCCAACTATTAAAAAGGGCCAATAGCCATTAAATTTCCAATCGAATGAGCCCTTTTTGAAGTTTCTATAACAACGTTTTCTACAAAAACCTTACATGCCCCCACAGCATAACTTACAAGTTTACAACCCTTGCCCTAAGGGCTGTGAGGGGGGGGGGGTCCTTGTCAGCCTCAAAGACCTAGTTTCCTGAACTTTCAACTACGTGAACAAAATGGCTATGTCCAAATTTTGACTGGATCTCTTTGGGGAAATGGTGGGCGTGGAAGGGGTGTTAGTTGCCCTCCAATACTTTTCGACTATTAAAAAGGGCCCTAGCCATTTCAATTTCCCATCGAATGAGCACTATTTGAAATTTCTACAAAAACACTTTCTATAAGAACCTTACATGCCCCCAGGGCATAACTTACAGCCCTTGCCCTGATGACTGTGGGGAGGGAGGGGGCTTGTCATCCTCAAAGACCTAGTGTCCAAAGCTTTCAACTACGTGAACAAAATGGCTATCTCAAAATTTTGATTGCATGTTTTTGGGGAAAACGTGTTCGTGAGAGGGGGGTTAGTTGCCCTCTAATCACTTTCGACCATCAAAAAGGGCACTAGCCCTTTGAATTTCCAATCAAATGAGCCTTTTTTGAAGTTTCTACGACAACGCTTTCTATAAAAAATCTTTTATGGCCCCAGGGCAAAACTTACAACCCTTGGCCTAGGGGCTGTGGGGGAGTGTCCTCCTCCAAAAAAAAAATCTGTTTGAAAATCAATTACGCTGAACAAAATGGCTATCTCAAAATTTTATTGGATGTGTTTGGTGAAATTGTGGGCGTGAAAGGGGTGTTAGCTGCTCTCAAATCACTTTCGACATTCAAAAAGGGTAAAAGCCACTCCAATTTTCAATCGAATGAGTCCTTTTCGAAGTTTCTACGACAACTCCTTCGATACGAAGTTCCCTGGTCTAAAACCGAAAAAAAATACCTTGTGCCAACATCGTTCTCTACTTAGGCAGCGCTATTGCGCTGCCTATGATATTCCTGTAAAAAAGTCTGGAAGGCACCCATTACAATATGTGTACATAAAAATCAGTGTATAAAAATCCTACAATCCAGCTGCAAGCATTACATTAATTATACTGTACACTGACCTGGCCAAATCCCGGTTTCTTATGCCACAAAATGATCTAATGTCAATATTCAGCAGTACATGTATTGGACGAAGTATTGGAGGGAATATACCAAGCCATACAGACGGACAGTACAAAATATATGGATGTAAAAGAGAAAAATACAATGACCGTAAAACATATGAAGGAAAATAATGTATTCATTTACAGATAATCCCTAAATTACACGATAATGTTTTACTATTTAAATGGTACTTAAATGACAAATTTTCATTAATAATAATCCCAAGGTACTTAATGGACATCGACCGCTTAACAATCCCTTCGGAGAAGCTACTTCAGTAATCCAAGAATAATATTTTGGAGACCATGAAAAGATAATAAAACTTGACTTAGTTATATTTAGGTCAAGCCGGTTTATCTTCAACCACAGCCATAACACAGAATAGGAACTAAAACAGAGTCCTGGGGACACCCCAGACTTTTAACACCTAAGACATACCAAAATTAACAAGAATTTTACGTGAAGGTGACCGTACTAATCTCTATTTTGGAGGTAATCACAATGCAAAGCAAAAGTAGCCCCTCTTAATTCATAAAATTCACATTTTTGCAATAGTATTTGGTGGTCAAATGCCATAATCAAATCGAGAAACAAACCAGCTACTCTAAGATTATTACCAAAAGCTTCATTAATCACCGAAGTTATGATTAATGGTTAATGGCATATGATAATGCCATCTCTATAGTTCCACCCATCCTGAAACCAAACTGAATTCAATTTAACGGTTTATGCAGTTCCGAATGGTCATATAATCTACCGTTAATACGCTTTTCTAGAACACGAGAAATAACAGGTACGACCAAAATAGGTAAGTAGGAAAAGAAAACAGCAATGGTTGCTCTCTTTGCAAACAGAAAGGTATCCTAGCATACATAAATTTTTCGAAGGCAAAGAAAACTGTAATGGTTACAGACTGCTGCAATTTTGTATTACAATCTAGTTACAACCAATACAATATTTGGTTATAATATGGCCCATAATTTAACATGGAATTAACATGATCAATAACCTTATTGATTATGTTATTGTAAAGTAAAGACTGACCGGATCGATACAAGATACTTGGGTACATAGGAGTGTTGTTAGTAAAGATACTAACAGTGATGTTAGTATCTACTAAGATACTAGGAGTGATGTTAATAGTAAAGATAACTACCTAATAGTGTCTAGAATTAACCTAAGAAAAAACCTGGGAAGGGTAACTACTTTCCAGGAAGCTATAACGTTGTTAGACTCTAGTATGAGAATTTGAGAGAAACTTTCCGAGAAAAGTTGAATACTAAACTGGAGAGTGTTAAATTTGACAATGTAGAAGATGGATCGAACAATTTTAGGAAAATAGTTTGTGAACTCGCTGGATAGTGTCTTTAGAAGGAAAGTTAGAAACAGCAGTACTGATGTTAGAAAGTCACTGAACTTAGAAAGTCGCTTATGGTTTCTAAGGAAAGAAAGTTAGGAACACAACTATGAATATTCGTTTAAATGCTTTATGTTTAAAAGAAGAGAGGAATTTGCAGAAGAATTATCTGAGTGATGTATCATATGAAACTAAGAGAAATTTAAGGAAAGTAAAAAGCATTAAAATACGAGTTAAGGAGGTTTGAAGTGGAGGTCATTGATAAAATTAATGAAAATGTTTGTGATAATTTAGATGTTAAGGAAGATTTATTTTGTGAGGATGAATTAGTGACAATACTAAATGGATTAAAAATAAAAGCACATGGTTGCGATGTAATTATGGCAGAACATTCTCAGAATGGTTCTGGTCTGTTGGTATATTTACTTCCTTGTCATTACAAATAATTCATGTTCGTTACTGAATTTATTTCTTAATCATAGCAGTATCTGTTATCTTCATGTTTTGTAGAAATATTTATTTTAATTTGTGGTCACCATGGGCTCTATTTATTCATTGATAATAGCTTATGTTCCTTTCAAGTTGGTATTATTATCAGACATTATTTCCACTCATCATCAATTTAATATGGTTCTTAATTTTACTTTGAAATACTTTTTCAACACCTTCTTTTGGATTAATACAAACAATAAGAGAAATTTGCAGAGGAATTATTTGAGTGATGTATCATATGAAACTAAGAGAAATTTAAGGAAAGTAAAAAGCATTAAAATACGAGTTAAGGAGGTTTGAAGTGGAGGTCATTGATAAAATTAATGAAAATGTTTGTGATAATTTAGATGTTAAGGAAGATTTATTTTGTGAGGATGAATTAGTGACAATACTAAATGGATTAAAAATAAAAAGCACATGGTTGCGATGTAATTATGGCAGAACATTCTCAGAATGGTTCTGGTCTGTTGGTATATTAACTTCCTTGTCATTACAAATAATTCATGTTCGTTACTGAATTTATTTCTTAATCATAGCAGTATCTGTTATCTTCATGTTTTGTAGAAATATTTATTTTAATTTGTGGTCACCATGGGCTCTATTTATTCATTGATAATAGCTTATGTTCCTTTCAAGTTGGTATTATTATCAGACATTATTTCCACTCATCATCAATTTAATATGGTTCTTAATTTTACTTTGAAACACTTTTTCAACACCTTCTTTTGGATTAATACAAACAATAAAAACAATTATTCCAAACATTCTTCGCATCTAAAGACCTCACAGCACAGCAGAAATTTGAACAGTGCAGAACATTTAATTAACTAAATTAACAGTTTAGTTAACTAAAATCTATTTCTTTAGACCAATATTTGGCAAAATGGTAGAACATTATGACCCTGAAACAGGCACATATAAGAACATGAGTTACCATCAAGGTATTAATACTTTTCATGCTGCAACATAATGGTTTTGTGTTCTAGTTGCTTTGTTTACAATACAACTCTCGGACAGACTGCTGTTAAATCACAGATTAAGCAAGCAACACTTTGAGCAACCAAATTAAAATTAAACTATTTCATAGCACTCACGTCTACGGGTATCTCAGATATTCGATAATGACTGAATTAAGAATTATGCATATAGGAAAGGCAGCAATGACCCAAAAGACATAAATCTAGATAAAATAAGAAAGAACCAAAATATTAGAAACAAATGGATCTCCACAGTTAAACACAAACCAATATTTTACATCTTATGCTTTAAACCTGTCAATATTTGATATAGTAGATAATTGATTATTGAGTGACACTAAATTATTGAACTAATATGATTGTTTTTTTTTCAATAATAAAAAAAAAATATATCCATCTTATGCCAACGAGCGCATAATTTTATTATAATGATTATGATATTAAAATCATAACTCTCAACGTATCCCCTTTGACTGCGTAGCGAGCCAAAAGGGTTATTATTACTCAAAATGTACAAAATCTTTATTTGTTCCATAGATTTCTTCTGGACCCTTCGGTGTTCCTTAGGGCACCAAGTGAAAGATGGTTTAAGCAAAAGATTAGGTTTGATAAAAGAGTTTAATGCGTTTAGGCTAGTGTTGTAAATGGTAAAATCGGTCACAGTAAAATTGGGGATTTTACGTGTTTTACCGTAATTTTACGGACCCTCGTAAACTGTGTAAGTAGAATGTATCTATTGAATACTATCGGTCCTATAGGAAGACATTTCTACCGGTCCTATAGGAAGACATTTCTACCGGTCCTATAGGAATTACCATTCTATTTGCGTGAAGCTATATGAAAAAGATTTCCAGAGCATGTACTTATGGATGGATTACGTTCCTTGGCACCTTTTCAGAGCATGTGCCTATGGATACCTTTCCAAGCAACGTGATTAAACACACTTTTACAATCGGAATTGTTTGATTGACATTTGCAAAAAGGGATAAGAAATTCGCAAATTGGACTCTATGAACATATTAATTAAGGTTTGAATAATAGGAGTGTGATTGTTTCTAATTAGTGATTGGATAATTGTTTAACAAGAAATCTCTGAATAAAATATTTTTGGAGGGATGGGAGCAAGGTGTCTTAGAGTACTTATAATGGTGTTATTTGGGGAGATTACGTTCCTTGGCACCTTTTCAGAGCATGTCCTTTTGGTTACCTTTCCAAGCAACGTGATTAAACACGCTTTTATAATCAGAATTGTTTGATTGACATTTGCAAAAAGGGATAAGGAATTCGCAAATTGGACTCTATGAACGATATTAATTAATGTTTGAATAATAGGAGTGTGATTGATACGAATTAGTGATTGAATAATTTTTTAACAAGAAATCTCTGAATAAAATATTTTTGGAGGGATGGGAGCGAGGTGTCTTAAGAGTACTTATAATGGTGTTATTTGGGGAGATTACGTTCCTTGGCACCTTTTCAGAGCATATAATTGTGGATACCTTTCCAAGTAACATGATTAAACACGCTTTTACAATCGGAATTGTTTGATTGACATTTGCAAAAAGGGATAAGGAATTCGCAAATTGGACTCTATGAACGATATTAATTAAAGTTTGAATAATAGTAGTGTGATTGATTCTAATTAGTGATTGGATAATTTTTTAACATGAAATCACTGAATAAAATATTTTTGGAGGGATGGGAGCGAGGTGTCTTAGAGTACTTATAATGGTGTTATTTGGGGACATTACGTTCCTTGGCACCTTTTCAGAGCATGTACTTATAGATACCTTTCCAAGAAACGTGATTAAAAAGTGTTTTTACGATCAGAATTGTTTGATTGACATTTGCAAAAAGGGATAAGGAATTCGCAAATTGGACTCTATGAACGATATAATTAATGTTTGAATAATAGGAGTGTGATTGATTCTAATTAGTGATTGGATAATTTTTTAACAAGAAATCTCTGAATAAAATATTTTTGGATTTTGTTAAATAAATAAATCTTGTACCTTTTAAAATAGCTTTACGGGGTTTGAGAGACTCTGTTGTTTTATTCTGTGAGTGCTTTTTTTTTCTTTACTTGGTGGTCATTCAAAAAGCGAGGGTTTTTGTTAAATAAATAATTCTTGTACCTTTTAAAATAGCTTTACTAGGGTTGGGAGACTCTGTTGTTTTATTCTGTGTGTTTTTTTTTCTTTACTTGGTGGTCATTCAAAAAGCGAGGACTTTTGTTAAATAAATAATTCTTGTACCTTTTAAAATATCTTTACGGGGTTTGAGAGACTCTGTTGTCTTATTCTGTGTTTTTTTTCTTTACTTTGTGGTCACTCAAAAAGTGAGGATTTTTGTTAAATAAATAATTCTTGTACCTATTAAAATAGCTTTATGGGGTTTGAGAGACTCTTTTGTTTTATTCAGTGTGTTTTTTTTTTTACTTGGTGGTCATTCAAAAAGCGAGGATATTTGTTAAATAAATAATTCTTGTACCTTTTAAAATAGCTTTACGGGGTTTGAGAGACTCTGTTGTCTGATTCTGGGTGTTTTTTTCTTTACTTGGTAGTCATTCAAAAATCGAGGATTTTTGTTAAATAAATAATTCATGTACCTTTTAAAATAGCTTTACGGGGTTTGTGAGACTCTGTTGTTTTATTCTGTGTGTTTGTTTTCTTTACTTGGTGGTCATTCAAAAAGCGAGGATTTTTGTTAAATAAATTATTCTTGTACCTTTTAAAATAGCTTTACGGGGTTTGTTGTGTATCTCCCTCCCCCCCATAAAGCTATTTTAAAAGGTAGCCTACAAGAATTAGCTTGAATCTTAACATTTTCATACATTTCTTGTTAAAAATTCTATTTCAAGTCATTCATTTTGGTTTTTCACAACAATAAATGCATTCAGATATTTTCAACTGTTGAATGTAGACAAAACATTACTCTTAGCTACAATAATTAGAAATTGCGATAAAATGTTTGTGATAGTACATTATTGTTACAGCTGTTTATAGTGAAATTTGACTCACATTTGGTGGGGTATTAACCATTTGAACTGGAGAAAAACATTTAAATATATCTATTGTTGATTGACATTTTAATGATAACAAGAGCCTTAATTTCCCAGATACAACGTATAAAACACGTTAAAAATGGATGATGTACATTCAGTTCCTTCTTACGACTTGGAGCATGAATAGAAGAATTTATTTTGCGAAACTTGGTGAGCAAATTTATTTTTCAGGGTAATAATCTTTGGCTGCAAAAAAATGTTTGTGCCTCGTAGGGTGCAGTTCCGTTTTTAAGGGGTAGTTTCCGCTCTTTTCGTGCCATAGCCAATTGCGCCATGAAGGCTTGATGGTTGTTTTGCTTTAAATTTTACTTAATTAATTTCTTGATAAATTCACATGTGTCATGTTTAAAATGTATTGGAAGAATTGTGGGGAAAAAATACGTATTAAACAAACATTTTGAGTTTGGGTGGAATGTGGATTTTAAAAAACATTTCTAAATGATTGTTTTGGTGACATGGCCATCCTAGATGATTTAACACATCTCTAGCATTATACAGAAGGCTATGTCTGTCCTTTTCTGTGTTTTTCAATTGCGCCACGAAGGGTTGAAGTTGTTTTGCTTTAAAATTTACTTAATTAATTTCTTGATAAATTCACACGTGTCATGTTTAAAATGTATTGGAAGAATTGAGGGGAAAACATACGCATTAAACGCAAATTTTGAGTTTGGGTGGAAAGTGGATTTTAAAAAACATTTCTAAATGATTGTTTTGGTGACATGGCCATCCTAGATGATTTAACTTGTGACATTGAAATGATAACGATAGCCTTTAATTTCCAAAATATAATGTACAGAAACAGTAAAAAAATTAAATTAATCATACAATCTAAATTATTTCATCAGATACACCAGCACTTATGAACGATCCTTTTGAAATTCTCCTATAAACATCGATGCTCAAGGTAAAAGTTGGAATCAAACACTTTTAGGATATCGAGTGTCCTTAATAAAAAACTACTTCATTGAAAAAAAAAATTAAATTGATCATACGACCTAAATTATATCATCAGATACGCCAGCACTCATAAACGATCCTTTTGAAATTCTTGTAACAACATCGATGCTCAAGGGAAAAGTTTGAATCAAATACTTTTAGGATATCGAGTGTCCTTACTGAAAAACTACTGCATTAAAAAAAATAAATTAAATTTATCATACGACCTAAATTAATTCATCAGATACACCAGCACTCATAAACCATCCTTTTGAAATTCTGCTAACAACATCGATGCTCAAGGTAAAAGTTGGGACCAAACACTTTTAGGATATCGAGTGTCCTTATTGAATAACTACTGTATTAAAAAAAATTATCATGTGACATGAATTACTTCATCAAAGACAGGTCAGCACTTATAAACGATCCTTTTGAAATTCTACTAAAAACTTCGATGCTCAAGGTAAAAATTGAATCAAACATTTTTAGAATATCGAGTGTGCTTATTAAATAACTACTGCAAAAAAAATTAAAATTAAATTAATCATACAATCTAAATTATTTCATCAGATACGCCAGCACTTAAGAACGATCCTTTTGAAAATCTGCTAAAAATATCGATGCTCAAGGTAAAAGTTTGAATCAAACACTTATAGAATATCGAGTGTCCTTACTAAAAAACTACTGCATTAAAAAAAAATTTAATTGTTCATACGACCTAAATTATTTCATCAGATACGCCAGCACTCATAAACAATCCTTTTGAAATTCTTCTAACAACATCAATTCTCAAGGTAAAAGTTTGAATCAAACACTTTTAGAATATCGAGGGTCCTTACTAAAAAACTACTGCATTATAAAAAAAAATTAATTTATCAAACGACCTAAATTAATTCATCAGATACGCCAGCACTCATAAGCGATCCTTTTGAAATTCTGCTAACAACATCGATTCTCAAGTTAAAAGATTGAATCAAACACTTTTAGGATATCCAGTGTCATTGCTGAAAAACTTCTGCATTAAACAAAAAATAAATTAAATTTATCATACGACCTAAATTATTTCATCACATACGCCAGCACTCATTAACGATCCTTTTAAAATTCTGCTAACAACATCGATGCTCAAGGTAAAAGTTTGAATCAAACACTTTTAGAATATCGAGTGTCCTTACTGAAAAACCACTGCATTAAAAAAAAATTAAATTTATCATACTACCTAAATTATTTCATCAGATACGCCAGCACTCATAAACGATCCTTTTGAAATTCTTCTAACAACATCAATTCTCAAGGTAAAAGTTTGAATCAAACACTTTAAGAATATCGAGTGTCCTCACTAAAAAACTACTGCATTAAAAAAACTAAATTAAATTTATCATACGACCTAAATTATTTCATCAGATACGCCAGCACTCATAAACGATCCTTTTGAAATTCTGCTAACAACATCGATGCTCAAGGTAAAAGTTTGAATCAAGTACTCTAAGACACCCCGCTCCCATCCCTCCTTTTTTTAGAGCTATGGTCGCAATGAATAGTACCTGTTATCAGATAAAAATACCAATTGCCAAAAAAATAAAAAAAAAAAATAGCGCACGCCATGCTGAATGTGCTTTCAAAAACCCATCCGGTTGAAAACATGTTTATTATCGTTAACCATTTCCAAAGATTGATATTGTTCCAAATTTATAATAAATATCTCTTTTTTTTTAAAAGTCCACGTGAAGCTACGCTGCATATTCTTGTCCAATTCCATGTGAAGCTATGCTGCATATTCTTGTCCCAGTGTAGAACCCCCCCCCCCTATGTCTCATCCTCGCACTCACAAAATTTCTCAAACTTATAATATCCACTTTACAACTATTTCCTATTTTAATTTTTAAACAATTTCTATGCATGACATCGCTCCCAAAAATTTCCCTTCTAAGTACCTTGAGTTCTTCACAATAACACATAAAATGTTCTAAATCTTCAGACTCCCCGCTGAACGTAATCTCCCCAAATAGCACAGGAAGGAACATAGTCGGCTAAAATCCATAAGTACATGCTCTGGAAAGGTGTCAAGGAACGTAATCTCCCCAAATAACACCATTATAAGTACTCTAAGACACCTCGCTTAAATCACCCCATCCCTCCAAAAATATTTTTATTCAGAGATTTCTTGTTAAAAAATTATCCAATCACTAATTAGAATCAATCACACTCCTATTATTCAAACATTAATTAATATCGTTCATAGAGTCCAATTTGTGAATTCCTTACCCCTTTTTTGCAAATGTCAATCAAACAATTCTGATTGTAACATCCAATTCTTTTTAATAACAAACTACCTTTGATGTCTCTGATTGGCTCCTAAAAAACGGATGTTGGCTCAAAAACAGTTCGGTTGAGTTATATAATTTTGACTATGCTCCCAAAACATGTTGGACCACTTTATACCATGCCAACTTAAAAAAAAAATGTCCACGTGAACTTACGACGCACATTCTTGTGCAATAGAACCCTGACTATTGTTTCATAACATGCATTATAGCGTGCCAGCTTTTTAAAATGTCCATGTCTAAATATAGTGTCAAAGGCATGGGTTTTCATGTGCAATTCAATATATTTTTCTTTTCCCGTTTTACGTATCGTTCATATCTATTATACTTTTGACCAACTTCTTGTAGGCGTGAATGTAGGTGTGAAAGTGTGTATGGTCTTGTAGGCGTGAATGTAGGTGTGAAAGTGTGTATGGTCTTGTATGTGTGAATGTAGGTGTGAAAGTGTGTATGGTCTTGTAGGTGTGAATGTAGGTGTGAAAGTGCGTATACCGATACTACTTGTGTGTGTAACCTATTTTACTATTTTATGCATTTTACCGATATTTTACGACGCCTTGCAGGGGCGTAATTTGCTATGGTGCAGGGGAGGCACCTCCTCCTCTAAACCTCGGTTTGTCCCCCCCCCCCAAACTAAAATTTATTTTTTGCAAAAACATCTTGTCAAATCAAAGATAAGGCTGCATAATTCAAGCATCAAGAGAATCAGGTCAGTTTTCTTGAATATATATTTGCCTTTATGGTACTTTATGGCTCAATTTTCATCCTTCACATTCATTTTTGCTTGATTTGGGAAAATTGGCTCCAACTTTGCTCCCCCCCCTCCCAGGATTTTGACGAAATTACGCCACTGGCGCCTTATAGTTAAAATCGCGCAAAACTACCCAAAGGCAAGGACAAAGAAAGCAATATAATTGTTAATTGCACTCATTAATTTCTTTGTGAAGTGTTTATAATTGAGTGATAAATTATTTGAGTAGCCCCTCTCTTGCAACATATCACCTTATTTACATATTCTTATTCTCTTTTAATGAACGGTTTATGCAATCACTAAAATGTTTCCCAAAGCAATATCATTGCCGTGCCGAGAACGCACGTAGCTTTTTCTCGGCGGCGATTTGGTAAAGAAGTGCCAATTTCTTTCTCTTCAGCATGAAATGTCCAAAGGTTGAAGCATTACCTGAAATAAAATTATGTGGACGGATAAACACTGTAGACTGTTCATTATCTTTAACCGCACATATAATTTTATTTCAGGTAATATTCCAATATTTACAAATTTTAATTACTTCTACTTTAATACACCTTAGCATTTGTTGTCAGACGGCCTTTTAGCCCCGAGACAAACTCGGAATTTTTTTAGAGGTGTATAGGATATGGCGGTATAAAAAAAAAAGAAAAAAAAGGAAAAATAAACAGTCTGTTACTTTAACGCCCGCGCCGAGATGGAAGCAGGACACACTAGGCTTTTTTTTCTTTTTTTTTTACTGCTGATGAATAAGAGTATTTGCAGAGGGTTTATCATAAAAAAAAACAAAAAAAACTAAATTTGAATTCATAAATGATTTTTTTTCCCTGGCAAGGGAGAGGACGATTGTAAAAAAGAAAATGCTAGATAATTTGATCAGTCCAGAAATTAGAAGTGTCAAGGGATTGGGCACTACTTTTGACCCAAAGCAAATCAAAGCCTATTTATTATAATAAAACGAGTATTTACCCAATTTTAATGCCCTAAAATAAATAGCATTTTAAAAAAACATGGATTTATTTACTTTAAGAAAATTTCTATCAATTGCTTTTCAAATTTGAGGAGGAGTATTACCTTTTTAAGCCTAAAAAATTGAAATATTTAAAAAATTGTATTAAAAGCTCAAAAAATGATATAGACCAAAAAGAGCGCAACTGGTCTTCTAGCTACAGAGCAACTCTGAAACAGCAATTTTACACTATATATCCTAGGGAGTACATTATTTTACCAATTTTACTTAACGGGTTTTTATTTTATGTTAAATTTGCAACAGTAGTTTAAGCAAGTCCTTACTCTTGTTTTTTTTGTCTTTTATATTTTAATCAAAGTGAATAAAGAAAAAAGGGAAGAACAAACAGTATATACTGCATCCCCTTACTTTTTAATTAAACAAGGAGAGACAAACCTGGTTTTCTCTCTGTTCTTTCCATAATCTGATTGCCAATGAGCTTAAAAAAAAGGGAGAAAAATTACACACAGAAATATGGACAAATCTTTAAGTTTTGACAGACTTGAATATAAAACACTTTATCACACATCTTCCAGTAATGTCAATTCTGTTATTATTGATGCAATTTAATTGCTATTATTAAAAGAACAAACAAAATAAAAAAACACAACCTGGAAACTACCAGGTTATAACACAGAAGAAAGGGAAAATACATCCATAGAAAAGTTTTCTTTCACCTCAGAGGTAGTTTCATCAAAAACTTATTAAAACTTCAAAAGATGCACTTATTCAATTATGCACAGAAAGGGGAGAGGGGCATCCCATCCACTAAAATATGAATGCTTTTGAGGCTCTTTGTCCCCTTTCTTTGTGTGAAAAACGCTCAAAAGGTCAAGTATACACAAAATTCAACTTGACGTTAAGTAGAGTGAAAGAACATACATGGAACTTCAATCTAAACAAGTTGAAGAGCCCAACCGAGTTGCACAAAGGTTTGAATAAGCCTGTAAGCTTTAAAAATGAGAGGTGCAAAATAAGAATAAAAAGAGACTAATAAGAAATTTAAATACGAAAATTAATAAATACTATTATCGACACTAATATTGTGAATATTGATAAAAAAAAATATTCAAGAAGTCTATAGACTTTATGTATTAAGCTTAGAGAAAAATAAACAAACAATTTTCACTAGTAGTAAGAACTGTAACAGCAACACCTTGTATAGCAAACAAAAAGAAATACAAAATTCACAATAATAAGACTGGGAGTACCATCCCGCTTAAAACTATTGTCCTAATATTCTCCTTACTTACAGTTCATTAGCGCGAACAATTTGATGAATAACCTAGAGCTATGTGTTTTATTTTTCGTAAAAATCTACAACAAAAATGAGAAAAACGTCATCATTTAGAAAATAAACTTAACCATTTCTGAGATAGTCTAATATGTCTTTTTGATAACTTAGAAGCCCACAATATTTTTTATTTAATTAATCATCCTCTTCAACATACCCATAAAACTTCAACTTAATACCCTCAACCATTTCTGAGATGTTGCAAATATGCCCTTTTAATAATCTGGTTGCATTTAGTCTCTTTGATTTAGTTCAATATCTTCCTTACCATCCCCTGAAAAAAAAATCAAATTACTGCACTTACTCGAATAATAATTACCTTTACAGTAGAAAGGGGGGTACCAGCGCGGACGGGGCACCAAATATGGGCATAGAGTCCCGTACGAACCACGTGGTTTATGGTTTTCTCAGTGAGAATGAAAAAACAGGAATTTTCTCACTTGAAAAACCATGAATTTTCTCACTTTTATGTCTGTTTTCATGGATGGTTATGTGTGCTGGTCAATTTATTTGATGTTTTTCATGGTTGTCAACATCAAATTATGGATGTTTTATGGTTTTTGTCTGTGAGAATTTGAAAAAACAGGAACTTTCTCACATTTATGTCTGTTTTCTTGGATGGTTATGTATGTTTTTCGATTTATTTGATGTTTTTCATGTCTGTTTTATGGATGATCCACAAATAGTATTTGATGTTGTTGTTCAAGCCAAATGTTATGAGTTTCCCGGAAACAGTTAGATCACATGTTTCCTTCTCAGCCAA